>NC_133620.1:281080362-281097862 GCF_048593235.1 Sminthopsis crassicaudata | reverse complement strand
TCCTTCAGTCCTCTTTCCACGATGTCAGATTACTGTGTGGGACAATGATAGGGACCCCATTACAGAATACCACCATTAATTACATGGTCCCAGCAAAGATGAGAGTAACATTTGAAGTGCCTGGGCTCTACCTGCTCTAAAAGTGTGAAATTAGCATCCAAGAGACAGGGATTCCAGGCACATTAACCAACTCCCTGCTCTCTAGACCTGCCTTTGTCTACCCCTTCCATAATTTTCTGCCCCACTGCACATAGTTATATAGGTAGGGCAAATTGAATTTGAAGTAAATATTCCTGACTTTGAGCCTAGGGGTTTCCTTTCTAAAAGGAGTTTCCCTTTCTCTCCCCACATCTTCCCTGGAAAGGAATTTCTCCCTTTTCAATTTTCCTGTCTCTGAATCAAGCGAGGTTTGGGAGAATTGCTTTCCTCCCATCTGACACCTTGACTTCCACAGTTAATATCTTGTTCCAATTTTGTCCTAGAGATCCAGAGAAGGGAATGTCTAGGAATTAAAAAGTAGTGGTAGAATAATGGAATTTAAATTCTGAAGATAATGTAAAGGCCAGTTAACTTCACTCTTTTATTTTATACTTAAGGGACTTGAATGAAGGAATTGAGGCCTCTGGAAGCTAAGTGACATGCCTAATATCATACAGGTGGTACAGTGGACAGAGCAATGGGCATGAAGCCAGGAAGACTCATGTTCATGAGTTCAAATCTGGCCTCAGACACTGACAATCTGCGTGACTCTAGACAAGTCACTTAATTTGTTGCCTCAGTTTTCTCATCTGTAAAATGAGATGGAGAAAGAAATGCCAAACCACTCTAGTATCTTTGCCAAAAAATTCACAAAGAATCAGACATGTGAAGCAACTCAACAACCACAACAAGGTCACATAGATAATGAGTAATAGAGCTAGAATTGGAATCCAGCACTATCTTCACTTTACCACTATGGATAGGGTATTAGATTTAGAATTGAAAAGTCTTAGAATCATCTTGTCTAACTGCCCCATATATTTTATAAATGAGGAAAGCCATTAAGTGACTTGCTCAAAATCACAGAAATATAAATGGTAGAGCCCAGAATCCAGACTCTCTGGCTGAAAAGTTCCTCACACTGTACTATTACCTTGCAGCTACTTGTCTTCATGAGACTCTAACACCAGAAAATTATTCTTTCACTTCTCCTTTTGTGCCATGCTCTCCTCAGAAAGCCAGCAATTCCATAGAAAAGAGCAAACAGACTATTCTCATAATACCAACCCTTCCATATTTCTAGGTATTGTTTTCAGCCTGTTCCTATTAGCAAATCAATGATTTTAAGCCATACTGACCACTAGCTAAATTAGATTCAGCTGGTCTTGCCCCAATCTCATTAAAGTTTACTCTGAGGAGGATGGAGCCAAGATGGTGGTTTTTAGGGGAGCTCTTCCTGGCTTCTCCCAGAATCAACACCACATCAAACTTCTGAACATGTTTGGGAGTGACAGAACACACAGATATTTGGAGTGCAACAAATTTCCAGCAGAAGAAAATTTGGAAGAACTTCAAGAAAGGCTAGTCTTAATCAGGCTGGGGGAGAAGGCTGCCCAGTGCAAGTGCAGTTCAACACAGGGAAAATCAGGACAGAGAGATCTCTAGGTACTGGGGGAATCTACTGAAAGACTTAACCAAAATACAACAGCATTGGCTTCTCTGTGCTGGTTCAGAAGCCAGTGGATCAGCAAGACTGACTGACTGGCTGTGAGATCTCCAAATCAACTACCAATGTGAACAGTAAGCCTTTGAACCCCAGCATAACAAGTGGGATTTGTCCACAATCATCCAGCATGGGAAAGAAACTGGCAGCACTGCTCCAGGACAGCATGAAGCTGCTTTTATCTGTAGAAGAAGTTTGGGACAATCACTTCTTTACTCTAAGAGCAGACCTCAACCTTTAAAAATGAGCTAAAAAAATCCCAAGAGCTCTGACCATGGATTATGCAGACAGGGAAGAACAGACTTCAAACCCTATGGATATTAAAGGAAAAACATCTCCAGATGAAGGCTCAAAGGGTGATGTGAGTTGTTTTCCAATTCAAAAGATTCTCTTGGAAGAAATCAAAAAGGATCTTAAAAGATAGAAGAAAAATGGGGAAAGAATATGGGAGCTTTGGAAAAGGAAACAGAAATTATCTGAAGAAAGTTATCCTTTAAAAAAGATTTGACAAAGTGGAAAAGGAAAACAATTCCTTGAAAAACAGAATTGGTGAACTGGAAAAAAATTCAATGAACTATTCAACTCATTTAAAAGGAGGTAAAGAAAGCTAACTAAAAATGTTGCCAGAAATAATCAAATAGAAGTGACTGACTCAATGAAATATCAAGAATCAATCAAACAAAACCAAAAAAAAAGAAAAAAAAAAGAAAGAAAAAAAATGAAAATGTGAAATACCTTATTGGAAAAACAACTGACCTATAAAAAAACACTGCTTGGGCTAGAGATTGCATGGTTAAAGAAAGTAGCTTTGACCATCCTAGAAAGTCAAGAATATTAAGCTATGTTTAATCCAACACAGACTGAGGATTTGCTTTCCTTCCCAACTCATTAGTATCTGAAAAATCATGTACCCCATGACTGAATATATAAACTTGAAAATATATACATATAAGGATAAATGTGTATTTATATTATGTATATATTGGCAAAATTAGAGAGGTTATGACCTAACACTTATCTATCTATGGTAGCTGGAACAAGGAATTTAAAAAAAAAAAAAAAAAAAAAAAGAAGAGAACTAATGCCATGTTCTGGGCTTGGCACAAAGTTTGTAAATGCTACAGTGCCATCTGGACCATAGTCTTTCATGGTTTATGAACACCATCCTTTGAGACTTTCATCACCAGTGCCATCCATTTGGTTGATATCTTCATTTAAAACTGAACTACACACATTCATATGGTACAATAATGATACAGTGCCAGATTATGTAAAACTAGAAAAGTGATGATAAAAAATTGAAATGTGTGGAGAGGGTCAAAATTTCCTTCCTTCCTTCCTTCCTCCCCCTCCCTCCTTCCCTCCCCCTCCTTTCCTCCCTCCCCCCTCTGTCCCTCCTTCCCCCCTCCCTCCCCCCTCTGTCCCTCCTTTCCCCCTCCCTCCCTTCCTCCCTCCCCCCCTCCCTTCCTCCCTCCCCCCCTCCTTTCCTCCCTCCCCCCTTCCTCCCTCCCCCCTCCCTCCCTCCCTCCCCCCCTCCCTTCCTCCTTCCCCCCCTCCCTCCCTCCCTTCCTCCCTCCCCCCCTCCCTCCCTCTCTTCCTCCCTTCTTCTCCCCCTCCCTCCCTCTCCCTCCCTTCCTTCCTCCCTCCCTTCCCCCCTCCCTCTCCCTCCCTTCCTCCCTCCCTCCCTCCCCCCCTCCCTCTCTCTCCCTCCCTCCCTTCCTCCCTTCCCCCCTCCCTCCCTTCCTCCCTCCCTTCCTCCCTCCCTTCCCCCCTCCCTCCCTCCCTTCCCCCCCTCCCTCCCCCCCTCCCTCCCTCCCTCCCTCCCTTCCTTCCTTCCCCCCCCTCCCTCCCTCCCTTCCTTCCTTCCTTCCCTTCCTTCCTTCCTTCCTTCCTTCCTTCCTTCCTTCCTTCCTTCCTTCCTTCCTTCCTTCCTTCCTTCCTTCCTTCCTTCCTTCCTTCCTTCCTTCCTTCCTTCCTTCCTTCCTTCCTTCCTTCCTTCCTTCCTTCCTTCCTTCCTTCCTTCCTTCCTTCCTTCCTTCCTTCCTCTCTTTTATCTTTACAGCACCACATATTCAACTGCCTTTTTAGATTGAATCCTCCTTTGTGACAAAAAATAATTAAGTAAAATTCATTATTGTGATGACATCTGACAGTGTATAAAATATTCTGTTTTAGTAATCTCCTATTCTTCTATAATGGAACTTTTTTTTTTTTTTGGCTTTTAAATGACAGTATGTAGTTTACAATTTTTTTTTCTTTACATGTTTATAGTCACTGGACACTATTCTCCGCTTCCATCTATTAGTTTCAGTCTATACAAGTTCACAAAAATACTTCTGTGGTTCTCTTTATTCAACATAGTCTTTATTCCTTATTGAATAATAGCAGTATATTGCAATCATACACCACAATTTTATTTTCCTAACACTCCCCATTTGATGAGTACCCACTTGGGCTCTGGTTCGTTGCTAACATAAAATGTAATACAATGAATATTTTGCCATATATTGTGTTTTTGTTTCTGTCTATAATTTCCTTGGGGGATAGCTTAATCAAAGGGTATGAACTGTTTACATTTCTGGCAACAATTCCAAATTGAAATCTAATCAAGATCACTTCTAGCTTCAACAAAAATGTATCAATATATCTATTTGCTAACAATCTTACAATACTGACTTTTTTATTTTTAGTCAAATTTGACAATTTACAGGGTAGAAGATAAAGCCTCATAGTTGCTTTAATTCACTTTTCTCTTATTACTAGTGAATTAATAATTTGAAGCTTGTCTCCATGGGGTTATTTACAGTTTTCAAATTTTCTCTTAAAAACTGTTTATATTCTATCTATTGGGAGATGCTTCTTAGCATTACACGTTTGTCTAAATTTATTGTAAATTGGATAACTGATTTTTATTAGTGGTATTTGATGAAAATATCTTTTCCTATTGTAATATTTTTCTTCTACCTCCATCCTCATTGATTTTATTTTTGTAAAATTTTCTAATTTTATGAAGACATTTTTATGATCTTTTATGATATCTTTTATCTTTTGTTAAGAATCTCTCTCTTTCCTTCAACACCCCTCCCCATTCCCTGGTACAGTAATGAAACACATTTAAATTGTGAGTGTGTGTGTGTGTGTGTGTGTGTGTGTGTGTGTGTATGACATTTTGTTTAACTAACAATTTATAAATTGTTTTCCAGTTTGCCCAGCAATTCTTACCAAAAAAGTACTCATCCCATAATTCATTTTCTTGGATGTATCCAATGATGGCTCATTGAGTGTTTTTGTTTCTTTCTTATATCTAATTTCTTATTTTATATTTTTATATTTTATTTATATTTATATATATTTATTATATATATATACGTATATATGTATTTATATTTTAATGAATACAAAGTTGTTGTGGATTGTTAAGAGCCACGCCTTTTCAAGGGCTAGGTCTGTTGTCTGAAGCCTCCACAAGTGTGAATCATAACACACTTTAGAACAGAGTTATCAGCCTTTACTGTTAAACAAATTTACTGACACAGATGTTGCTTGTGACTTGGAAACTATATAAATTAGAGTCAAGAGGGAAGAGGGGAGAGCTCAGAGAATGCAACTATTTCTCAGTAGCCTTATATCATCCTTTCACATGAAAGTGAGCCATTATGGTAGAAACAGCCATTAGCAAGTGACTACCATAACACAGAGTTGTATTGATTGTATAATATAATTTGAGGTCTAGTAATATTTTCCCACTACATTTGTAGTTTTCCTTTTTGCTTCCCTTGAGTTTCTAGGAATTTTGTTCTTCCAAATGAACTTTGTTATTATTTTGTCTTGTTCCAAAGAGTATTCCTCAGGCAATGCTAAGAAATTTGATTGGTATGGCACTAAATCTATAACTAATTTAGACAGTATTGTCAATATTATTATTCTGGCACAGTCCAACTATGAATAGTGAAGCCTTTTTCACTGGTTTGTCTCATTTATTTCTGTGAAAAAAAATTTGAGGTTGTATCCATATGACTTGAATACTCCTTGGCCTATTTATTTTCTATATTTTGTCATTATTTTGAATGGAATTTATCTTATTGTTTATTTTTATTAGTATTGTAAAGAATATTGATAATTTTGTATTATTATTTCTAGGCTGTTCCCTTGTCAAAATTAATTATAATGTCTTAATTAGTTTCTTCCCCAATTCTCTGGGTTTTCAAAAGGTAATCTGGAATAGTTTGGTCTCCTTTTAGCTGAAATTGTGTCTTTGATTTTGTTCTCTTTTCTTATTGCAAAGCAATTACTAGAATTATGGCAATAAAATGAGGAGAGAAGCCACCCTTGCTTCACTCCTGCATCTATTAGAAAAGCTTAACATAATTAATAATAACAACAATGAGCATTTATATGCTTTATGAGCTTTATGTTTGCTATATATAGTATTCTCATTGATAGCAGTTTCTTATTTTTCCTAGTTGCTCAGTTTATGAGCACTTGGTTATAAATATAAATTTTTGAGCTTATTAAATAAAGCATTTTACATGCCTATTTTAAAAAAGGAATTTTAAAAATAAATTGTTTCCCCCTTATCTACTGAAATAATCATGTAGATTAAAAAAAAAAAAAAAAAAACCTTTGCTTATGTAATCATGTCAATATTTTCTCTAATGTCCAACCATCTGTACATTCCTGGTATGAATCATTTTCTGCATATATTTCTGCATCCTTCTTGTGAATTTCATTTATTTGACAAGACAAAGTTTGTCTCATTGAAGAAACGTGCTTAAGTATTTTTTTCTATTTTTAAAAATAATTCTTGCAGCATTATTTAAACAAATGTAATAATGAACTTCAAAACATATCTAGCCAAGGAAGATTTGGCATTTCATTGATTTATTTTTCTGAACTCTAATTACTTAATGTTTACTTTTTGTTCTTTTCAGTATTTTATATTTTTAATTATTATCACTATATTTTAAATTCTTATTTTTAGTGACAAATAATTATAATAGTTTTAAATAATTCTTTTATTCCCTCTTTTTGTTATGAATTTATCTTGTTTTGTTTTTATCTTGGTGATTTTATTTTCCCCCTCTGCTTTTCATTAGTTTAGCTAATGACTTATTGATTTTGTTAGTCTTGTCACAAGCCAGGCTTTAATTTTGTTGGTCAATTCATTAGTCCTTTTATTTTTATGTCTCTCTACTGTGTCACTAATTTCTAAAATGTCTTTTATATTTAATTTAGTGCTAGCTTGTTTAATTCCTTGTCTTTTTAATTATATGTTAAATTAATTAATCCTCTCATTTTCAATTTTGCTAATAAAAGTTGTTAGAAAGATATATTTTCCTCTGTCTGTTTTAGCTATATTTCATGAGCTTTGGCATACTGCTTTTATATTATCTTTAACATAATTATTTACTGTTTCTATGATTTGTTTGCTAACTCATTCATTATTTAATATATTATGTTGCCCTTATGTCTGTATAATTTGCTTGCATTATCTTTATTACTAAATTTTCTGTGTTTTATTCTGTACAACATTTGTGATTTAATATAGTCTAATATAATCTAACATGATTTTAGGGGGTAAAATTATAAGATGCTGAGAAATATGTGCATTCTTTAATATTCCAATTCAGAAATTTTTTTAAGTCACTCAAATTTAACTTATCTAATAATTAATTCTACTCTCTCTTTGAATCCTACGGCTGCATTTATTCCCTTTAATAGCAATGTTAAGGTATACTCATTAGATATTGGATAGCTACGAATGTCTTTTCAAATTTTTTGTTGAATTTTCATTTAGGAATTTAAGAATTTGTTGTGTGTTTTCATTCTCAATTGTGTTTTTATTTTATTTTTTAGCAGTTTCACTATTTGTGTAGTTACACGCACACACACACACACACACACACAAACACACACACCCCTATAGATATTTTATTTTTATTATTTTTAATTCTTCCTAGTTAAACATAAAACAAAATTTTTTGTTATATATGTACATTCATTTTTATATATTACCCTATGAATCATTAAAAGAAAAATACTCAGAATAAAAGGGAAAAAACATGAGAGAAAAATTTAAAAAAAAGAAAAAATAGTGAACATAGTATATGTTGATCTACATTCAGTCTTCATAGGTCTCTCTTGGTCTGCAGACAGTGTTTTACAGTGTTGGGATTGCCTTGGATCATTAAACCATTGAGAACCAAGTCTATCATTGTTTCTCATCACACATTTCTGCTGTTGCTGTGTACCTCTTCTTGGTTCTGGATGCTTCACTCACCATCAGTTAATGTAAATCTTTCCAGGCCTTTCTAAAATAAATCTGTCCATTATTTTTTATAGAACAATAGTATTCCATTACTTTCATATACTGTAACATTCAGCCATTTACCAAATGATGGGCATCTACTCAGTTTCCTGTTCCTTGCCACAACAAAAAAGATTGCTATAAGTATTTTTGCACATTTGGATCCTTTCCCTTATTTTATGATTTCTTTTGGAGACAGACCCAGTAGAGAGGGTATTGGTTCAAAAGGCATATACAGTTTCTTTTTCCCCTGTGGTAATTGGGGTTAAATGACTTGCCTAGGGTCACACAGCTAGGAAGTATTTAAGTGTTTAAGGTCAGATTAGAACTCAATTCCTCCTGACTTCAGAGCTGGTGTTTTATCCACTGTGCCATATGCACAGTTTTATAGTCCTTTAGGCTTATTTTCAAATTGCTCTCCAAATGGCTGAATCAGTACACAACTCCACCAATAGTGCATTAATGTCATTATTTTCCCACATCCCTGTCAACATATATTATTATCTTTTCCTGTCATTTTAGTCAGTCTGATAAGTGTGAGATTTTTGTAGAGTTTTTTAATTTGCATTTTCTAACCAAGAATGACTTAGAACATTTTTCACATGACTATAGATGGCTTTAATTTCTTTATCTGAACATTTTCTGTTCATGTGTTTGACAATTGTGGAATGACTTGAATTCCTATAACTTTGATTCTTCTCTATATATTTTAAAAACGAGACCTTTATCTGAAAGACTGACTGTGAAATTCTACCCCTTCAGTCCCTTAGCTTTCTAATTCCCTTCTGATCTTGGTTGCATTGTTTTTTTGGGTGCAAAAACTGTTTTTTTTTTTTTTTTAAATTTAATGTAATCAAAATTATCCATTTTGCATTCATAATGTTCTCTAGTTCTTTGTCCATAAATTCCTCCTTCTCCAAAAATCTGAAAGGTAAACTATCCCTTGCTCTCCTAATTTGCTTTTAGTATCACCCTTTACACCTAAATCACATACCTATTTTGACATTATTTTTGTATGGGGTGTGAAATGTAGGTCAATGTCGCATTTCTGACATATTATTTTCTAGTCTGCCCAGCAAATTTTGTGAAATTTTTGTTCTTATCCCATAAGCTGTGGTCTTTGGGTTTTCTCCAGTCATTGACTATTGTACCTTGTGAACCTAATTTATTCCACTAATCCAGTTTTTCTTAGCCAGTTTCAAATTGTTTTGATTGAGGCTTTATAATAAAGTTTTGGGTCTGGTAATGCTAAGCCTCTGTCCTTTGCATTTTTTTCTTATAAATTCCCTTGATATTCTTGACCTTATATTTTTCTGAATGAATTTTGTTATTTTTTTTTTAGCTCCATAAAATAATTTTTGTCAGTTTAATTGGTATGATACTGAATGAGTAAATTAATTTAGAAAGACTTGTGAAGGAGAGGATTCTGGGAAGATGGATGAAGTAGGTTTTTTAAATTCTAAGCTCTCCCAATTTCCCCATAAATAGAACAAATGTGTGCCTCAGGGCAAACATAGGCTGGTAAAAAAAGGTAGAAGATTTGGGACAGAACAGGGGTCTTCCTGATACAATCTAACAAGATCTGAAGAAAGTCCCCAGGCTGGATTAGCCTGTCTGAAGTGCAAACACCTCCAGGCTAGCTCTGTAGAAACACTAAGTAAGGCTTTAGCTCCACCTATCTGATTGTGGCGGGAGCCTCAGCAGGAACCATAGAGACTTTCACCTCCCTGACTATTTGTGGAATTGGGATTTGAGGTTAGGAAAACAGAGTAAAACTTGGCAGATTGAGAACGATCAGGCTCAGCTGTGCTGAGTAAGAGAAGGAACCAGTACCTGGTGAGTGCAGCAGAAGAGGGCCAGAGGCACTCTTGGCTATGGGCACTTGTAGGAAGGGACCTCTTGATTTGGGGACATCCTGGTCAGAGAGAAGGGAAGCTTGAAGCACCATCCCTCACCACACTATTAGAGGTGTTTACGCTAATACCTCT
This sequence comes from Sminthopsis crassicaudata, assembly GCF_048593235.1. Lineage (NCBI taxonomy): Eukaryota > Metazoa > Chordata > Mammalia > Dasyuromorphia > Dasyuridae > Sminthopsis > Sminthopsis crassicaudata. The sequence goes on along the minus strand of NC_133620.1, from coordinate 281,087,865 downwards.
TATTAAAATAATGAATCAACAAAGAAGAAAGAACCCCATATCTTTAGTAAAAAACAGCTTTTACCCTAAAGAGTAGCATGAAATGGCTCCCTCCCAGAGAGAATTTATAGAAAAATTCAAAAAGGAATTAAAAAATCAAATGAGAGACACTGAAGGAAAAACTTAAGAAAAAAATTAAAACTACCCAAGAAAAACATGATTATGAAAAAGGCTAGCCAATTAGTAAAGGAGATACAACATCTCAAAGATGAAAATAACATATTGAAAATTAGAATTGGGTAAGGGGATGCCAGTGAAGCTATGAGAGGCCAAGAAATAACAAAACAATCATAAAGAATGAAAAAAAAAATAGAAGAGAATGTGAAACATCTCATAAGAAAAGCAACAGATCTGGAGAACAGGTTAAGGAAAGAAAATATTAGAATAATTGGACTACAGAAAGTTGTGACCAAAAAGAGAACCTTGACACAAAAATGCAGGAAATAACATGAGGGAAAAGTAGAAGAAAAAAAAAAAAAACAGTGATCGTACCTCAGAGATTCTTTGTCGAAAACACATAGGAATATTATTGCCAAATTTTGAAACCTCCAAATCAAAGAGAAAATTTTGCAAGAAACAAGGGAAAAAATTTAAATATTTTGCATCTACAATTAGAATTGTACAAGACTTATCTGCAATAAAAGATAAATAAAAGACCAAAGGTCATCTTGGAATGCTGGAGAAACTGAAGTAAGATAGAGTTTAGAGAGTTTTAATCTTTTATTTGAAAGGGAGAGATTTATTGGGACCAAATGGATCCATGGTTTGATCCCAGGGCTGAATGAGACTGTCATCTCCAAGAATTCAGCAGCCAATGTGAGTTCTCAATGACATATATATGCACATGGCCCCAAGCTACTAGAAGGTAGACTGAGGCAGGGGAGGAGTCAGAACACGGAGGTAAGGCACTATCAATCTGGTTCTGACAGGATGGGGGGAGGCACCAGATATTCTTAATGACTTAGGAGTTAGAATCCAGGAAGTCTGAACTTTCACTTATCTTGAGTTTATACATTTACAATTTAGAACCTTAAAGTAATTAGCCCTAAATTTTATCAGTCCTAATGATCAGGAGGGGGATTGTAAACCAGGAGAATTAAGGCAGAACAATTCAGGGAAACTGAAGCAGAACAACTGGGGAAACCGAGGCAGGACAATTTAGGGAAACTGTGTCACGACATTTTGAAATCTTCAGATCAAAGAGAAAATTTTGCAAGAAACAAGAAAAAAATTTATATTCTGGATCTACAATTAGAATTGTACAAGACTTATCAGCAATAAAAGATAGATAAAAGACTACAGGTCTTGGAATCATATCTACAAACAAGCAAAAGAACTAGGCTTGTGGCCAAAAATATCATATCTAGAAAAAATTTCCTATAATATTGAACAAGAAAAAATGGGCATTCAGTGAACTTGCAGATAAATTTCAAGGAACTCAACATGGATAAATTATTTATTTTTTACATGGGAAATTCATAGCATATGTTTATGATTGATATCAAGAATATGACAGCTCAAAAGACTGAGGCAGAATTAAGGTAAAAATAGTATTTGTCATATAAATGTTTTATACATATATATATATGAATATTATAGATTCATATCAACATGATTCAAACCAGTTCCAATTGTTCAGTGATGAAAAGAGCCATCTACACCCAGAAAGAGGACTGTGGGAACTGAGTGTGGACTGAAACATAGCATTTTCACTCTTTCTATTGTTGTTTGGTTGCTCTTTATTTTATTTCTCAGCTCTTTTTCCTTCTTGATCTGATTTTTCTTGTGCAGCAAGATAACTGTATAAATATGTATACATATCTTGGATTTAACATATATTTTAATATAGTTAACATGTATTGGACATATGTTAACTGCCAGCTAGGGAAGGGAGTGGGAAGGAAGAAGGGGAAAATTTAGAACAGAAAGCTTTGCAAGGGTCAATGTTGAAAAATTGCCCATGCATATGCTTTAATAAAAAAGATTCATATCAACAATAAGTTATCTCCAAACAAAGATGGGCAGAATTAAGTTAAAATAGTAACCATGTTATACAAATGAAGTGCAGAGGAAGAATAGTGGCCTTAAAAGGGGGGGGAGGCTTGTATATTTGAAAACCTATTCACATTGGGAATGGGTTTAATAGTCAGCACTATGTATATACATAGAAGGGTATAGTGGATAGAGAACTAAAGGGTAAGGAAAGAAGACAAGAGAGGGATCTCTGGGTTAGGAGAGGTTAAGTAATAGTAAGCCAAGTTATGGAGCAGAATTTAATGAGTCAGCAGGGATAGGAAAATCATGTGTATATGTGAGATACGTGTGTGTATACATGTCTAATTATACATGTATATATAAATATATATTTTCTTAACTGTACCTTGCTTGGGAGTGCTGAGGAGGATGAAAGGGCGATATGTGTGTGTATGTATGTATGTATATATATATATATATATATATATATATATATATATATATATATATGTTTTATATATATATATATAAATATATATATATATATATATATATATATATATATATATATATATATATATATATATATATATATATATACTTTCTTAACTATATTCTGTTTGGTGGTAGGGAAGGAAAGAGGGGAAAAGGAATACAGTAAATAAAGTGCAAAGCAGAGAACAAAAGAACAATTTATAAGGAAGTAAAGACAGATACTCATAAATATAATTATATATATGCATATATTATATATATATATATTTATACACACACACATACATACACACATGCACACCAGTCCTGCATTCTTGGTATAACTCCCTCTTAGTCATAATATATTATCCTGCTGTTAAGTTGTAATCTCTTTCTAATGTTTCTAATATGTTCTAAATTCTAATATTTTATTTAAATTTTAGCATAAGCTCTCTTCTCTCAAAAAAAAATTGAAATTCAGAGGATGCCATTAATTGAGTAATGGCTGAAAAAATTGTGGTATGTGATTGTAATGGAATATTATTTTTGGTGGGAAATGATGAGCAGGATGCCCTCAGAAAAACCTGCAAAGTTCTCCAAGAACTCAAACAAAGTGAAATGTACTGGATACAAAATAATAGCAATGTTTTGGGATGACCACTTGTAAGTGATATTTGCTATTTTCAGCAGTAAAATGATCCATGACTATTGTAAAAGATTTATAATGAAAAATTATATCTATACCCAGAGAAGAAACTGATTGTGTTTGAAAGCAAATTGAACTATTCTTCCTCCTTCCTTCTCTCTCTTCCTTCCTCCTCTCTCTCCCCCACTCTTTTTCTTGAAGATTTTTTTTTTTATCAGGGTGGGAAATATATGTTTTCTTTTATGACATGGCTTTTATGGTAATGTTTTATATAATTTGTCGTGTGGTTTTCCTAATACTTGTGTCATAGAAGGAATTTGATAGGACTCTTTCTTTGCTTATTTTTCTAAATAGTTTATATAATAGTGTAATTAATTGTTCTTTAGAGGTTTGATGGAATTCATTTGTAAATTCACATCTGGCCCTAGAGATTTTCTTTTAGGGAATATTGATGACTTGTTCAATTTCTTTTTATAAAATAAGTAAATTAAATATTTTATTTCCTCTTCTGTTAATCTGTGAAATTTATATTGTTGTAAATATTAATCCATTTTATTTAGATTTTCAGATTTGTTGGCATACAGTTGGGCAAAATAAGTCCTAATTAGTGCTTTACTTTCTTCTTCATTGGTGGAAAATTTGCTTTTTTTCAGTTTTAATGTTGGTAAGATTTTTTTCTTTTCTTTTTAAAAATCAAATTAAACAAAGATTTATCTATTTTGTTGTTTTTTCCCCATGGAACCAACTCTTAGTTTTATTAATTAGTTCAATAGTTTTCTTACTTTCAATTTCATTAATCTCTCCTTTAATTTTCAGAATTTCTAATTTGATATTTAATTGGAGGTTTTTAATTGTATGCCCAATTCTCCTTTTTCTCTATTTTCTTTCTGTAAGTAATTGGAGGTATAATATTTTTCCTAAGAAATGCTTCAGCTGCATCCTGCAAGTTTTGGTATGTTGTTTCATTATTGTACTTCTTCTGGATGAAATTATTGATTGTTTTTATGATTTGTTGTTTGACCCAATCTCTTTAAAATTAGATTATTTAATTACCAACTGGTTTTTAGTCCATCTTTCTCTGGACCTTTATGGTATGTAATATTTATTGCATCATGATGTGTTTAGACTTTCTGTCTTTTTTTATTTGATTGTAAGGATGTTTATGCACTGATACATGATCATATTTTTTATATATGCCATGTACCACTGGAAAAAGGTAACATACATACATTTAAAAATTTAAAACACATTTTAATCCAATATATTTTATACATGGGCAACTCTTCTATAAGAGCTTCCATACTTCCATAATTATTTCCATAATTTCCATATTTCTATAATTATCATGCTGCATAAGAAAAATCTGGTCAAAAGGGGAAAAACTGAGAAAGAAAACAAAATGCAAACAACCAATAATAAAAAGATGAAAATACTATGTTGTGATCCACCCTCAGACCCACAGACCTCTATCTGGGTGCAGATAGCTCTCTTCATCACAAGACCATTGGAACTGGTCTGAATTACCTCACTATTGAAAGAGTCATATCCAACAGAATTGATCATTGTATCTTGCTATTGCTGTATATAATGTTCTCCTAATTCTACTTACTTCACTTAGCATCAAATCATATAAGTCTCCCCAAGCCTCTCTAAAATCATCCTGCTGATCATTTCTTAGAGAACAATACTATTCCATAACATTCATATGCCATAATTTATTCAGCTATTCCCCAGCTGATGGGCATCCATTCAGTTTCCAGTTTCAGAACTCCAGTTCCAGTTTCACTACAAAAAGGGCTGTTATACATATTTTTGTACATGTGGGTCCTTTTCCCTTTTTTATTATCTCTTTTGGATACAGGCCCAATAGTGAGACTGCTAATCAAATAATATGCACAGTTCGATAGCACTTTGGTCATAGTTCCAAATTGCTTCTAGAATGATTGGATCAGTTCACAACTCTATCAGTATGTATTAGTGTCCCAGTTTTCCCACATCCACTCCAAATTCATCATTATCTTTTCCTGTTATCTTGAGAAGGTTGTAGTGGTACCTCAGAATTGTCTTAATTTGCATTTCTCTAATAGATAATTAAGGGCATTTTTTCACATGACTATAAATGGTTTTAATTTCTTCAACTAAATTTGTCTCCATATTCTTTTCCAATTTATCAATTGGAGAATGACTTGAATTCTTATAAATTTGAGTCAATTCTCTATATAGTTTGGAAATTAGGCCTTTATCAGAACCCTTGGATGTAAAAATTTTACTACAGTTTATTGCTTCCCTTCTAATTTTGTCTGCATTTGCTTTGTTTGTACAAAAGCTTTTTAATTTAATATAATCAAAGTTATCCATTTTGCATTTCATAATGTATTGTACTTCTTTGGTCACTAATTCCTTCCTTTGCCACAGATTTGAGAGGTAGACTGTCCTTTGTTCTTCTGATTTGCTTATAGTATTATTCTTTATGTTTAAATCATGAACCCATTTCACACTATCTTGGAATACGCTGTTAGTTGTGGGTCAATATATAGAAAACTTTCAAAGAACAATTTGGCTTATAAGTCAAACTCAAAACATACTAAAAATCTGAACAGTGCTATTTAGTTCAATTGCTACATTTTAAATATGAGAAATCTGAAATTCAGAAAGATTAAGTTACTTCTTCAAGGTCCTATAACTAATGAATGGCAGAGTTAAAATTTGAAACCTGGTTCCCTAATTACAAACTGAACATTTTTTTTTCACTGTACTATGCTGCCTCAGAGGAACTGTTATGGATATCTCTAGGTTAATTTGGCAGTCTAGACCAGGTGAAAAATGGGGCAACTAAGAAATTGGCTTATCTCTTCCTTTTATGTGTTCTTTTCCTACACCAAAGTAATAAATCTACTGCTCTATCAATGTGATGCCCATAATCCAATGACCTATTTCACACCTGTATACTTTCAAGTACATACTTACTGCAGTTACTTTTTCTGAGAGCTATCCATGGTGCTGTACTCATATACTGAACTGAGCTTGCCTTTTACCTGATCTTGTCAAATATGTTCCTTGACTGACCAACAACATAAAGTTATGTCCTCTCAAGTTCACCATGGTCTGTTTAGCCACCAACTTGCCCAAGCTCAGCTTGGCTATTACCTTAGCATCTAGTATGATAGAAAACACTCTCTGTTCTATTGTCTCACAGACCATTTTCTTACTTGAGAAAGAGTACACATTTTAGTACTATAATTCTTAGAGAACTTTTTTTTGGGGTCCCCTAACTAGCTTTTTTTTTTCCTTTCTCAAGTCCTAATCAACAAAACCTATCTAATACTTATCCAGAGGCATGGCATAAATGTAGTTAAATAAGACATGGCTGTAGCCATCATACTATAATAATAACTAATATTTATATATTTGCAAATGTTATTTCATTTTAGTTTCATAATAACTCTGGGAGGTAGATGCCTTGTTTTACAGCTATGGAAATTGATATAGACAGAGGTCAAGCAATATGACTAAATTCCTACAGCTAATATGTATCTGAGGTAAGATTTGAACTGATTTTTTGACTCTTAAGTTCAGTGTCTATACCCTGTACCACTTATTTGCCTCCAGTGCAGTCATATGATCATAGATTTTAAAGAGCTTGTAAGGGACTTAGATGCCCAGTCATATTGACTTTTGTCCTGCCATTGTATTTTGATAACTCAGAAAGAGAGAGTTAAGCGGAAAACTTTGTGTAATTCTCCTTCACTTAAATCCAACTCATGTACAAGTCAAGACACCACCTGTGATGTCATTTATCCTCTTCAACAACAAAGAATCATCACCATCACCACTATCATCATCATCAATAATAACAACAATCTGAAACCTAGACTTTCTTATTTCTATACCTGAGTCTTTCAAAATCTCTACCTCTCTTTTCTGGGAAAATTAATTAATCCATTTCCCATTAGTGATCCTTTCCTAGACACAACCCAATTGAATAATGACTAAGTACCCACTAAGCTTTCTTTTTCTTTCTCTTTTTAAAATAATAGTCTTTTATTTTCAAAATATATGCAAAGATAATTTTTAATATTCACCCTTGCAAAACCTTGTGTTCCAATTTTTTCTCCCTCCCTTCCCTGTACACCCTCTCCTAGACAGCAAGTAATCCAATATATGTTAAATATGTGCCATTTTTCTATACATATTTTTGCAATTATTGTTGCACAAAAAAATCAGATCAAAAAGTGAAAAATAAGAAAGAAAACAAAAAGCAAACAAACAACAAAAAAGATGAACATATTATGTTGTGATCCTCAGTCCCCAAAGCTCTCTTTCTAGATGCAACTGCCTCTCTCCATCACCAATCTATTGGAATTAGCATG
>NC_133620.1:281055362-281077862 GCF_048593235.1 Sminthopsis crassicaudata | reverse complement strand
TCCCTTTCAATTGAGGTGCTGTGAAATGACATATCTTTTTCCTTGGTTATTTCAAGTATCACTTGCCCCCTACATACTTTTTATCCTTGGAGAAGGACCATGATAGAGTAGAAATGACAATTTACAGTCAGAAGACCAGAATTCAAATGCAGGCTTTATTAATTTTATCTCTATGGCTTTTCTGGGTCTTGGTTTTCTCATCTGCAAAATGAGGGAGTGACTTAAATGAGCTAATTGCTAGCTATAATAATACTTATTTAGTGTTTTTAGTTCTGCATGCATTTTATATGTTTTTTAAATTTAATTTTCACAACAACTCTGAGAAGTGGATATTATTATCCCCATTTTATTATTATATTCTTTATTTATTTATTTACTTGTTTTGCTGAGGCAGTTGAGTTTAAGTGGCTTGCCCAGGGTCACACAGCTAGGAAGTGTTAAGTATCTGGGGCCAGAATTGAACTCAGGTCCTCTTGACTTCAGGGCTGGTACTCTATACACTGTGCCTCCTAGCTGCCCCATCCCCATTTTACAGATGAGGAAACTGGGACACTAAGATTAATTGACTTGTCCAGGGTCACTTAGTGAATATTTGAGGCAGGATTTGATCTCAGATCTTCTTGAGTCCAGTTCCAACATTTTACTGGTCCCTTTTACCTGTATAATGATTATCTATACCTCTTCACTCACCTGCTACCCTTTTGCCCATAGGTTTTCTGAGACAAGGCAAAGGAATATCTAATTGCTCTCTGACCATGGGTAAAATCGATTTACAAGTAAACTTCAATGTTCTGACCTATAAAATGGGAATTAAAAACTTGTACTACTTACTTTCCATGGTTATTTTCCAGAAAAAACAGTTTGTACAGCTTAAATGCCTATAAGAAAGTTAATTAAAATTTTCAGATTTGGTTAGTAGATGATTAATTATAGACATTTTAAACTCAGAACTCTTGTCTTTTCCCCAAAACTGTTTCCTCTTCCCACTACCTTCTAGTCACTCAGGCTCACAATCTAGTGGTCTTTTCAAATCTTCATTTTCTTTCACTCATCTTCCCAATACACAATTTATTGCCAAGTTCTGTTGACTTTACCTTTGTAACATCTTTCATGCATGTCCCCTTCTCTCTTCTGAGATTGTCACTACCCTAGTACAGCCCTTTATCATCTCATGCCTAGACTATTGCTAATTGGTCTCCCTGCCTTGAGTTTCTTCCCTATTCTAATCCATTTTCTACTCAGCTATCTAATTGATTTTATTAAAGTTCAGCTCTGACCATGTCATCTCCAATAAATAAACTCCAGGGACTCCTTATCACCTCTAAAATAAAAAATACATTTCTCAATTTTGATTATACAGCCATTTGTAACCTGGCCCTTTTTTAACCTTTCTAGTCTTCTTAAACCTTATTCCTTTTACTCTATAACCCAATGACACTGACTTATATGCTATTCTTTTAAAAAGTACTACTTCACTTGGCTTGGAGAATTTTCTTAGCTATCCTCTATGTGTGTAGAATGGTCTTCCTTCTCATCCCTGTCTCCTGGATTCCCTAGCTTTTTTCAAGTCTCAGGTAAGATCCTATCTTCTACAAGAAGTCTTTTCTGATTCTGTTGATTAACTCCAATTTATTCTGTCTATATCTTGGTTGTACATAGTTGTTTACATTTTGTCAGCACCATTAGGCTGTGGGTTTGTTGAAAGAGAGAGAAGGAATTGCTTTTTTTTTTTTTCTTTTTTCTTGTATTTGTATCTCCAGTGCTTCATTTGGGGTGGGGGATGTGTTGGGGGGGTATTAAAAATGCTAAGAAAAAAAATTCAAAAATTCAACAAGGAAACAAAAGAAATTCAGATAGTGACACAATTGGACTGAATTTGTTACTACCTTGTTAAATTTAATATTTAATTAAAAAAACAAACTATATTAATAGGTCATGGTTTCATATACATTCCACCTTTTAATTCGTCCTTGTATATTGAAAAGTTTGTATTTGTGGATGATTGCTAATTTCATAACAATAAAAAAGTGATTAATAATTTCTATGTATCCCTTCACAGAGTTCTCACCTGAGCTTAAGAAACTGCTGAAGAACTGGCTTGTTTTATTGGGAAATGTCTGTCCCTGACCTTGCAGAGCTCCATCTTATGGGAAAGCAGAAACTCACACTAAAAAGCAACCTCAATGCAAATTAACCATGAATTGATGTCTTAAGAAACCTGAGAGCACCTCTGATTTTCATATCTCATTGAAGGAAAGTAGACTAGAGAGACTGCTGACCTTACCAGCCTAGCTCTATCTTTTTTAGAACTTACCTGTCCCTAAGGAGAGGGGATTTAAGGTACTGCTGCTTTTAGAAGTGGGATTTTACAACCTGCTGCCTTGCTTTTATAGCTACACATATTTTTCCAAAAGCTTTTAACCTTGTCCTTGCCTCCTGGGGGGGAACTACTGAGAAGGGAGCAATTTGGCCATTTAGAGAGCTTTTGAACAGTCATTTATCTGAAAATACCAGTGCGAAGATTTCATTCATGTTGGCCAGTTAGATTGTTGAGGCCGGTTCAAGAGATCCATAGTGGAGATGAGAATGGGAAAGAACAAGTGAGGATCAGTAATAAAATGTGATTTTGTAGGAAATGGCTATGATCTAGTGGGGGGGGGGTGTATGGAGAAGAAGAATATTGTACCAGGTAGATTTTTTAAAGTGAAGGATTTTATATAATTTAACATGTATAAAAAGCTCAGGAGTGAGGGGAAGGAGGGGAGAGACAAACCAAGGACAATGATACTACCTATCTACTATCTACTTCCCAAGATTGTTACTGCAAATTATTTTATAAATGTTAAATAGTTAGAAAATATGAGCTATTTAAAATACAAATGTACTTGGGATCTTGCCTGAGCAAAACCCAAATCCAGCATTTGAAATATTTAGTTCAACTTTCCTATTTTTGCAATTGAGGAAACTGAGGTCCAAGGAGGGGGAAGTCACCAGCTCAAGGTCACAGCTACTTAATAGCAAAGCCAGGATCAGAACCAGCATTCAGGTCTCCTGATTCCCTGTTCCTTGTTCTTCCAGCTATATCACAAGATGGTGATTTTCTTTAATATGCAAATATGTACCGAGAATAAAAATGTTGCAGAGGAGGATGAGCTAAAGGCTGTAAAAGGAGCTAAAAGCTTCTTATTTAGATCAAACAAAAGCAGACATAAAAAAGAGTCAGCCAGCTGCTCCAGGATGATGGCTCCAAAGTCCAGGGGCAGGACCAAAACCCGATAGAAAACACCCTGAGGCAAGAAAAGGGAAATGGGAATAGGAGCATCTAGGATGATATATTAAAATGTAAGTGGTTGAGGTGGAATGAGATGGGGGGGGGGGCAGATTTGGGATTTTTGTCAATACATTAATGTCCTGACATAGTTTTATTTCTCATGACCTGCCAGGCTGACAAGGAGTGTAGACAGAGGCAGAGGGTAATAATATTAAATGCAGCCTTTGAAGATGGAATAGAAAAGGACTTATCGAGACTAGATGATAACAGGATTCCAGTCCCAATGATCTGCTATCTTTATAACAGTAAGATGATGTCTAAGAAGCAACTAACTACCTTATGCTCCCATTTCTTTGTTGAGGTTGCAGAAACTGAGGTAGAACAATGCTCTTGATATCTTGCCATCCAATTTACCTGCATATTTTTATTCATAACTATTACCATATCCATATAGTCCTCAAATCGAGGTGATATAAGTAATCACAAGTTAACTGCATTTGACTTTCTGGATTAGTTCTCTTCCATGATCTCATGCTATAAATAAATGATGAAGGAGAGATATGGGTTCAAATTTAAAGAGCTTTCTTTTTTTCTGCTGCTTCTGGGACCAAAGGATAATCTATAGTTTATGTCCTATTCTACTGATAGATACAGCTACATCTACTAATCTAAATACACTATTTACTAAGATAATGATTTGTTTTATTAAAATATTTGAGAATGGTTGAGAAAAGAAAACTATGGTCCATGCTGGTGGGAAATGAGACAGAAAGATTGAATAAATGATATATTTTATATTTGTATCTTTCTCTGCTCCCTCAGAATGCAAGCTTCTTGAGAACAGATAGAAAATGTAATGGGTAGTGTACTAGACATGGAATCAGTGAGACTTGAGTTGGGATCTTGCCTCAGTCACTTCTTAGTTGGGTAAGTTGATTTACTTTGGTCAGTCTCAGTTTCTTCACTGTAAATGGGTAAAAAAAAAAAAATAGCACCTATGGATTGTTATAAGAATCAAATGAGTTAACATATCAAACATACTTTGCCAACTGAAAGTGTTATGTAAATGCTATTAATTTCACTATTAGTATTTGTATCATTTAGTACCGGTGAAATGTTTGATGATGAACCTAGATAAGGGTTACAATCTATGGTAGTGAGGGATGGAGCACTTAGATGCTCCAAGTGATGATGGATGAATGGAACTAGGTAGTGATCAAAGAGCCCTTTATCTATCAAATAAAGTATAAAAGGTAGGGCCAATCTGTAAAAAGTCTTTACAAAGGCAGGAATAAGTAGATGTAATATTTTATAAGTGAAACTAGAGGAATAACAGCTGAATTAGTGAGAATTATCAAGTTCTTATCAAATCACATGTTTTTAAAATTGCTCCAGGGCTTACTGGCATAAACATTGAAAAGAGGTTGAGAAACTCAGTAAACCAATTATCAGTACTCTCCTCAATTTGAAGTTTCTCTTCCTGAACCTTGTTTATTTTGTAATGGATGTGGCTTGGCTTCTCTGACCAGTTTTCTGGGTTCACCATCAGGCACTGTAACTAATATCTGTTTTCCCATTGTCTCTGTTAGTCCCTGTGCTGTGACAATGAAGGCAGCAGAAGTAGTAATAATATGGCAATATTTCTAGGAAGTGTTCCTTTAGTTCTTGGTGTGCTCCACAGGTCTACAGATCTATGAGAAAGCAGTCAATAGAGAGTCTATTTTTTCTCCCTGGATATTTAACTATTACTATACTTGATTCTTTCCCTAGAATAGAAAAGGGGGACAATTTCCTGAAATGATAAATTCCCAATGAGGCAATTCACCTAAAGCTAATTTCTACTTCAGAAATATGATTAAAAACCAAAACAAAAACCCAACTCTCCTATTGTGTTTTAGAAACTCTCCTATTGTGTTTTAGAACCTTCATAAGTAACAGTTCTAGATAACTCAGATCTCAAAAGACACAAGATTAAGATTAAATCTTTGTTAGGCTCCCAGTGTCAAATCCTAGGATGTTGTTTTTGGTTAGGACAATTATCTGAATTTGAGTTAGAAATTCTTAACTTACTCTCCAGCTGGTATGCAAATGGATTTGATTAAAAACAAAAAAATTGTGTCCCCCTTAATAAATAACCAATTTTTTATTAAGTGCCAAACACCTTGTGGTATAGTGGATAAAGATCTGGTGCCAAAGATTTGAAAGCCTAGTTTTTGGTATTCTGACACATCCTTAAACCCTGAGCCATCACTTAACTTTTCAGTGCTTGAGTTAATTCGCTAAGACTGTAAGTTACAATCCTTTAGAATTGCCCATCTGAGAGCACTCTATGGCATTGAAATAGCAGATCAAGTTCCTTTCCCTATCCCATATGTAAGATACTGTGCAATGAAGATATGAAGACAAAAATGAAATAGTCCTTGTCTTTAAAGGATTTCCATTTAATCATTGATTACTAGAATATTAGTAAAGAAAGAATGATAAATTCCTGTTCCAGGTTGTGTCTGAAAGTGATGTCAAGTTCCATAATCCCCTTCTTCAGTCCACTCCAGTCATTTGTAAAAATTAGTGGAAGAAGAAAATTGTTTTTGTGAACTAATGTGAGGTAATATTTTAGATAGGTTCAAACTTTTGAAGAAGCAACATGGGGAGTTTTTGCAATAGAGAAATTACAAAGGACCATCCTAAAATCAATGGTTTTGCTGATAGAAGAAGACATTACCAGGTGTGAGAATGGTTCTTAGAAGTTTTTGCTGTGTCCTCACCACATAGCTATAGAGGTATATAAAGGCAATAGAGTATAGTAAAAAGAGCATAGGGTTTTTCAGTCAAAGGACCTGTTCAAAAAATCCAGTTCACTTATTTGCTATCTGAGCAACTTTGGAGAGTCACTTTTCTGAATCTCACTTTCCTCATTTGTAAAAGAGGGATTGGACCACATGGCCACTAAGAGCCTTCCTAGTTACAAATATAGAATCCTATGACTACAAAGAGAATATATACTGTGAGCTCATAACAATGCATTTCACTGATTGAGAATCATCTTGGGTTAAGAGATTTTTAAAGGACTTAAGCAAGCACTAAAAGGACCACTTAGTAAGATATTTTATAACTGGGGATTAATGGCCTTGATTGATCTGAAGAGCCAGCTGAATGACTGTCTAGAGGATAGGAAGAAGGAGTTGGCCCAGGACTAGAAAAAATATACTTAGCCAATTAGTTGTCAAGAGAAGTCAAGCTCCTGAGGATTGATCCCCTAATGGGTGATAAGACTGACCTCATGGTAACTTGTGTTTCTAACAAGCTCTCCATAATCTTCTAAAACTAACAGTGATACTGGGTCCAGTTGAAGAATTATAGAAGGAAGAGGTTCCTAGAGCCTGATCAGAGATCTCTCTCTGCTCCCTAAAATATGGTCATGCTAGGCCATTGGAAATAATCTTTTCTTTGTAGGAATTTTAGTCAATTTAGCCTAGTGGCATATTAGTAATGTTTCAGAGAAGGACAAACATTTTTTCTGACTATGCTTTGAGGGTGTCAAAGGAAGTCAAGAAAGGTCAAGGAGGTCAAGGAAGACTGAAGGGATTCAAATAGTTTTTTGATTCCAGGAAATCATATTTTTTTGCATCTTAGCAAAGAAAGTTGGAGTGCCTTCTCTGGAGGAAGTCATTTGACAAGAGAGCAGTTGCAGCTAATGATATTAAGGAGGAAAGCAGATGAACTAGGAAATCAGTTTACTGCCCTGAAAAGGAGGATGCTCTGCTCCCACAGAGATAATGTCTAGTTTACAGGCACCTAGAGAACACAACCTCTGTCATTATTGGAGATAAAGGCAACTTTGAGCTTGGCTTCTAAGGGCTCCTAAGTGTCATGGATCTTTTGGGAATCTGGTAGGTCTTCAGAAAAATGTTTTAAACACTCAAAATAAAATACATAGGGTTAGAAAGGAAATCAATTATATTGAAATAATTACCAAAAATTATTTTTAAAAGTTCATAAACCCCAGTTATAAGATATCTACAAGAAAGGGCTGGCTGACATTCTACTTATCATAAGTTTAGAAGACTCGGAGGCTTTGTTTACAAGGTTAGGAAGCTCCAGGTGACAAGAACTCTAAATTCAAATATTTTATCATCTCACACCCCTCTCCTAAGGAAGCTGGGAGAAGGGGAAGGAGGAATTTTCCTTTACTTGTTGAGCTGTAATAGAAGAAATAATTAAAGTAGTTATTAGAGCCTTGGTCCTTCCAAGAAAAGACAAATAAGAAAAATCTTGGGAAAAAGATGCTAGAAACAGGCTGAAAGCATGAACTGTACATTTCAGTACATCCATGAGAGTAATCTGTCCTAGGGAAGTTGACTGAAATTGTTTCATACATTGGCAAACAATTCCAGAGATCCATTGATGAAACATGCTCCTTTCCTCCTAACAGAGGTGATGGAATCAGGGTTTGGAATGTGATTTTTAAAAAATATGTCCAACATCAAGAAACTGGAAAGAAATTAGAAACTGAGAGGATGTCCATCAGTTGGAGAATGCCTGAATAAGTTATGGTATATGAATGTTATGGAATATTATTGTTTTATAAGAAATGATCAGCAGGATGATTTCAGAGAGGCCTGGAGTGACTTACATGAAATGATGCTAAGTGAAGAGAACCTATTAGGGACATTTCTCTCTCTCTGAGAATTACCATTTACCATGTCAGCTGGGAGGGCGGGCCCAGGAGGTAAAAAGGGGTTTGGGCTTCTAAGGCAGGAGGTTGTGTCTTGCAGGTGTTAAAGGAACTGATAGGTTTCTTGAGGTGGCGAGGGGTGTGTCCTCTTGCTAGAGCTTCACCTAGGACACAGCACTAACTCTGTCTCCTGTCTGTGGATCCACCTATGTAGTACTGAGTGGGCTAGGCATGGCATAATCCTGGAAGAGGATAAGCATAAATAGCCAGCTTTAAGTCAAACTCAGAGAGATGCAGGCACACATATGCACACTTGCTGTTGCACTCTCTTGCTCTTGCTTCCTGCCAACCCCTGCTGAGATTACTAATAAAGAGAGACTGTTTTGCACCTTAAGATTGGCTCATCTTTGTATGTATCCGGGAATATCCAGAAGACTGGTGTATGGCCCTAGCAGTCTAGAATAGTGTGCACAATGGTTCGGCACACAGGATATCATTATACATGGCAACAAGAAGACTAAGTGATGATCAATTCTATTGGATATGACTCTTTTCAACAATAAGATGATTCAGAGCAGTTCCAATGGTCTTGTGATGAAGAGCTTCATCTGCAATCAGAGAGAGGACTGTGGGAACTCAGTGTGGTACATAACATAGTATTTTCACTCTTTTTGTTGTTTGCTTGCATTTTATTTTCTTTCTCATTTTTCCCCCTTTTTATCTGATTTTTCTTGTGTAGCATGATAATTGTGGAAATATGGATAGAAGAATTGCACATGTTTAACATATATTAGATTACCTGTCATCTAGAGGGAAGGGCAAAAAAAGGGAGGGAAAAATTTAGAATGCAGGATTTTGCAAAGGAGAATGTTGAAAATTATCCATGAATATGTTTTGAAAATAAAAAAAGTTTTCAAAAAATATGGCCAATATGAGACTTCCTTTTATTTGACTATGCACGTTTATTATGAGAATTTTTTTTCCTTTTCCAATTGTGAGGGCCAGCCAATAATATTTTTGTTATTTGAAAAATAAAATAAATTTCGTAATTAAAAATAAAAATAAATAAAATCAAATACATTGATAATCACAATGTATGCCTGACAGATGGGGGAATATCAAAGACCTCTCCCTCCAGCCCATATATTGAATCCAAATGATGTTCTAAATAGGGTATATCCCTTCATCCCAAAGGGGCCATAATTAGAGAGCAGGGTGATACTAACTTTTTCATAAAGAGAAATCAATGGTGTTGTCAATGCTGTAAGTTTCTCTTGATAAGGAAAACTCTTTACTTCACTGGATTTCATAACAAAACAGGACCTCATTGGCTCTTTATAAGAACTCTCTGAGGTTCGAGTATCACTCTCCACCTTGCACATTAAAGAAACTGAGTCTTAGAGAAATTAAATGGCTTTCCCATAGTTAATCATCTATTGTTATAGGTAAAATTCAGATTGAAATCCAGACTCTGAGTCTAGTATTCTTTTCGCTACATAATGTCCTTAGAGTTTATGTTAAAAGATCTCAACTGACCCCAGGGTACTGCTGCTTGTCAATCCTTTTACTCTCTCCTGCCTTTCTGTGGTGCTCCATACAGTGGTTGAGGCAAACTTTCCCTTCTCTCCTCAAGCCCACTTAGATACCCCTCCACTCACCTAGCCCTAACATCTTTTCACAGAGGACCTTTCCTTAAAATATTAAGACTGATTGTTAGTGTCTCTTTACTTGTTCCATGTTTTAAATCACCTCAATTTCACCTCTATTTCTCTTATTCCTTGCTCTAGCCTTCAATAATGAAATGGTCCTTTTTGCCAATGCCAACTCTTCTACTTGTGTCTTTGACCTCATCCTCTCCTATCTCCTCCAGAAATTGATCTTTTTGATCATCCTCTCCCTGTTTTACAATATTTAATGATGATAGTAATAATAACTGACATTTGTATATCAGGTTAAGATTTGTAAAACACTTTGTAAATAGCATCTTGATTTATCTTTACAACCCTGAAATTTGGGTATAATTATTGCCCCTATTTTCTAGATGAGGAAACACAGATAGATCAGTGACATACCCAAAGTCATACAACTAGGAAATAACTAGGAAACTAGTAACTAGGAAATATCTGAATTCAGAATAGAACTCAGACTTTCCTAACATTGGCTAGACTCAAGATCTATCTCCATATCACTTAGCTTTTAATCTGAGGTTAACATACATCAACAAGTGAATATTTCCATAAACACAGAAAAGAAAAAAGAGGATTTGACATCTAATACATAAATCTTGTATTTTAAAACACATATACATTTGTATATTTGTATGTAATTAATGCAACATATTAGTTTCAAAGCTGTCTTACTTTTTGGTCTCAATCTAATTCTATTTTCTTCTGTGTCTTAAAAACAAATGCTACAATGACACTCTTCTTTTTCTTTGTGTTTTTGTTTTTGTTTTTGTTTTTGGCATTACTATTGCTACCTGCCCTCTGCTTCTGAAATTTAAGCTCTCTCAAATTAAAAAAAAACAAATAACAACTTCCCTTGTAAGACATAAATATTGGTTATGGAAAACAAATCCACTGTTAGGGATATCTAAAAATGAATATTTCTATCTTGCCCTTGAGTCTCCTGCCTTTTTTTTTCCCCCTGAGGCTTGGGTTAAGTAACTTGCCCAGGGTCACACAGCTAGGAAGTGTTAAGTGTCTGAGATCACATTTGAACTCAGGTCCTCCTGAATTCAGGGCTGGTGCTCTATCCACTGCACCACCTAGCTGCCCCCATCTCCTGCCTTTCTGTAAGACAATGTGATATTTCCTTCATCACTGGTCCTTTTGAGTGAGGGTGGATCCTTTTTCCCGAATTTTTATCCATTGGCTCTGTTTCTGCTATACTCAAAGATGCTTACATCTCTCCCAGCCTTAATTCACGTACCTAAAAAAATCCTACCATCTTCTCAAAGTATCATGTTATATATTTCTCCAATTTCTTTAAAAACAAAACAAAACAAAACAAAACAAAACAAACAAACAAACAAACAAACAAACAAAAAACCCTCTGTACTTATTTCCTTCACTTGCAATCGGGTTCTGACCCTACCATTCCATGTAAACTATATTTCCCACTGTCATCATTTTTTTCCTATATTGATGCAGTTTTTTGGTCCTCAGTCTTCTAGACCTCTTTGTGGCATTTGCTACATTTGATCCTTCTGGAGATTATTGGGTTTTTTTGACTGCTACAATTCTCTTTCTATACAATGTAATCAATCCTTCTCAGTCTCCTTTGCAAAACCTTCATCAAAGTCCCACTGCAAGGCAAGGCTGTATCTAAGGCTCTATCCTGCTACTTCTTTTCTTTTCCCTCTCTTGGAATTCTCATTAACATCTAAGGGTTCAACAATTTTCCTCCAAATGAATGCTACATTTTTTCTTGTCCACATTCTCTACTAAGCTCTAGTCCTATATGTTAGACTGTCTGCTGCAAGCTTTCACCCAACTTTTTATCTATCTATCTATCTATCTATCTATCTATCTATTTATTTATTTTTCTTTTTATTAATTTTATAATTATAAATTTTTGACAGTACATATGTATGAGTAATTTTTTATAACATTATCCCTTGTATTCATTTTTCCAAATTTTCCCCTCCCTCCCTCTACTCCCTCCCCTAGATGACAGGCAATTCCATACATTTTACATGTGTTACAGTATAACCTAGATACAATATATGTGTGTAAATCCCATTTTCTTGTTGCACGTTAAGTATTAGATTCCGAAGGTATAAGTAACCCGGGTAGATAGACAGTAGTGCTAATATTTTAAATTCAATTCCCAGTGTTCCTTCTCTGGGTGTAGTTGTTTCTGTCCATCATTGATCAGCTAGAAGTGAGTTGGATCTTCTTTATGTTGAAGATATCCACTTCCATCAGAATACATCCTCATAAAGTATTGTTGTTGAAGTGTACAGCAATCTTCTGGTTCTATTCATTTCACTCAGCATCAGTTCATGCAAGTCTCTCCAAGCCTTTCTGAATTCATCCTGCTTTACCCAACATTTTAAACTCAACATGGCCAAGACAATGCATTAGTCTTGTCACCAAACACTGCCCTCCTCTGAACTTTCCTATTTCTGTCAAAGACACAATCCTCCTCCTAGTCTCCCAAATCTTTCATCTAGGAGTTATTCTCAATTTATCAATATCGTATTCATATCCACATAAATTGTCAAATCTTTTCAATTCTATTTCCATAATATTCATAACATCTCCATTTGTTCCTTTCTTTCCATTTACGTGGCCACCATTCTATTTCAACTCCTCATCATTTATTGATTAAACCATTACAGTAGCCTTTTAAGGGGTCTCTCTAAATTTGGGGGAAGGGAGTAATGAGGATTAAAGAACAAAGAAGGGGTAGGAGTAGCTAGCTAGCTAGGAACTACTAGAATTAGGGGAGAAAGTGGTAATAGTGTATTAGCCATAGAATGGTTCAATAATAGAAACTAATGTGATTTTATGAGTGGAAATGAGATTAAAGAAGCGTTACCATCTGCTTATCTACTTTGCCACTGACCCCTAAGGACCATGGGACTTTTTCATCTGACTTTCAGCTAAAATCTTCCCCATTAGAAAATGAACTCTTTGAGATTAAGAATAATCTTACTTTTCTGTATGTAGGCCCAGTACTTAACATAGTGCTTTACACATGAGAAGTACTTTGAAGAGGTTTTATTCATTAATTTACAGAATGAGATTTCAGAATCTTCTTCTCCCTGCCCCCTTCTTTTCTATTCCCATATGTCTCCTCCTGGTAAGTATGACTGTACTGTGAGGATCTCAGAAGGAAAAGTCTGTCACCTTGAATTTTATAATGTTCAAATAGTACTCCATTCTGGCTACCTTTTCTCATATTAAACTCCTTCAGAGAGTTTAAAAATATCTAAAAATCCTATATATTAATCTGTAACTATTTCTAATGTCCTATTCCTTGTTCCAGTGTCTGGAATCAGTCTCTGATGATGATGAGGTCTTGCTCCATCTTTTATTTTTTTAAGCACCATAGTTAGCCCAACACAATTTAGGTGAGACTACAAGAGCTGGTGACCTGAGTCAATAGCATTTTTTCCCCCCTCTCTTCAGTTCATTGCTTTCAGTTTAGTAGGAGCAAATCTCCCCAGTACTTCAGTTTTACCCCTACTTCAAATTCTCAAAAAAAATTTTTTCTGTTTTGGACTTGGGATTAAGACTTTGCTCCACCAAGAGGGAAGGGGAAAGTAAAAAGTTATACAGAGTACAAATGTGGATGAGGATCAAATTAGAACAAGTAGTTTTATTCCCATCCAGAAAGAGGAATGCTATGCAATAAAAAATAAGAATCATTAGAACAGAATCACAGTAGTGACATATTACTACTAATACAATCAATACACTGAAAATCTAAAATGTAAACCTCATTGGTACATTTGCAAACAGTTTCTTTGGAAAGGCTATTAATTAGAAATTTTACATTTCATCTCTACTGAGCACAATTGGGCTCCTCCTCCTCCTCCTCCTCCTCCTTCTTCTTTTCTCTCTCTCACAGACACACACACACACACACACACACACACACACACACACACACACACACACACACACACTTACCCAAACCCCTCTCATTTTTCTCTCTCCCTCCTCACTCTTTCTTGGTATCTTTTTCTCCATTTTTTCTTAACCTTTCCTTTTCTTTCTCTCTATTCTCTCTCAATTTCTTCCTCCTTCCTCTTCATTCTTTTTCTCTATGCTCTCTACATATCTTCATTCTCTCTCCCTCCTACCTTTTTCTCTTTTCTCTCATTTTTTCTTTCTCTCTCCATTCTGTTTCCTTCTCTATTTTTTCTCCCTCATCTTTTTTCTTCCTATTCTCTCTCCTTTTCCATTCTTTCTCTCCATTATCTCTTTTTATTCTGCCTCTGTTTGTGAGAATTTTTCTCTCTGTGTGTATGCCTCTCTCTCATTATCTCTGTCTCTTCTGTCTATCTGTTTGTCTGTCTCTCTCACACACACATACCCATGGACACATATCAGGTGAAGAGTTGGACAGTAACACTCTCTCTGTCCAGACCATGGAGACATAGTACACACATTCCAGAATTGCAGGAAGAGGGCCCTGAAAGATGAAAATTGCTCCTTTAGTATATCCATGGAGTTCCAGCCCAGAAGTTAATTAAAAGGTTTTATGAACACTTGAGTAATCATGCCTGAAAGGAAGCAGTTAGAGGATTTGTGCACATGCTCTGAAAGGAAGGGATTTCTCCATTATTTGTGCCCTGAAATATGGCCATCCCAAGAACGCTTTAAGATGTGTGTGTGTGTGTGTGTGTGTGTGTGTGTGTGTGTGAAGCTACATTTTCTTGGTTTCCAAATCTGCCTCTTCAGGAGGCTGATCCCATTGCTCCCATAGACTATTTTGTTTCTCCCTTTTTCTTCCCTTTTGTTTTGTTCTATCTATTCCTTTTCAGCCTATAAGCTGCTATTGTTGGTGTGACCTATATAAAGTTCAGAAGACAATATATGGATAATTAATCATTTTATTAATTATGGCTAGCCAATTATTAATAAAATGATGGTTATTTGGCTCTGTTGTGAAACAAAGATGGATCAAGGAAATCTATTGACACATATGTGCTCTTGCAGGAGTGAGTGTTTCCCAACATGTAACAAAAAACATAATTGGTAAACAGTTAATGAGAAAATGAATATTATAATGATAGCTGGGCCTATTTTAATGAAAGACTAAGAGATGCAATCTTGATGTCACTCTTACTCTTACATCACCCTAAGTTCTAGACAATCTAAACAAAGGATCTACATCCTATCCAGGCCTGAATAGAACACAATGAGCCTAAATTTATCTAGATTAAATTTATTTTATTTTTAATCAGAACTAATCTTCCCCATTTGAGTAGGGTCTGAAAAAAATTGAAGAGAAAGTTAATTCAATTTTATTATTAGCAATGTCCTTCAGATGATGACTGAATGACCTACAAGGGACTGATTTCTGAATGAAAAAATAGAAAAAGGGAAATCCTTAGTCCTAATTTAATAATTTGTTATTACAGACTTAGTCACCCTCAGATTTTCTGTTTCCTTCTTTTTTTAATTTGCTGACACTATTCAGGGCTGTTCTTTCCACCAAGGGCCCCAGTGCTGCTAAATAGTAACAGCCCCAAACCGGCCTTCTTTTTCCTTTTGTTCAGTATTGTCCTCTCACATTCTCTCTCATACAAAGCATGCTTGAACATCTTTCTTGGGACTGAAAGTATGATCTTCCATTCATCAACCTGGGTAGTGCTTTGAACATTCAAAGACTTTCCCTTCTGATAACATTACATTTAAAACTACTGCTATGAAGACATCATAAATTATTGTTGAGGAAGAAAGGGGATATATATTAATCTCACAACTTCAAATCAAATATATTGAGGGGAATTGCCCAGTTTTCCACCAAGGATATCTGGCACCAACAAGGCAGGTACTTCAAAGTCCAACATGGAAAAGTATGTGCCTCTGTTTGACACTTAGTGGCCCTTTCCCTGACATTTCCTGGTTAATCTCTTTCCCATTCCCTCCCTTCCTCCTTTCCTTCTTCCCTTTCTTCCTTCCTCCCTTCTTTTATTCCTCCCTTCCTCCCTCCCTTTCTCCCTTCATATTCTGCCTAGTCTCCATGGCAGTGCTCATGGAGAGGGCTTACATCATGATACCTCACTTAATCACCAATGAAGAGCATATCCCTGAATGGTCCCAGCCAGCACTTCATTTCTCCCCAGCTGAATTTGGATTTGATTCTACCACTATCATCCCTGCCACTCCCACCCTCCCAAAAGTTCATTACCAAGAAACTTATCATCACTAACATTATATTGACTTGGTTACTCACAACACATCAGCATCCTTAGTAATCTCCGTCTTTCTGATTGGAGGATAAAAAGCCAAGTGAAAACTTCCTCCCAATGCATCCATTTAAAAATGGCTCAGGAGTCCAGCCAACTCTTCATTTCCTACCAGCTGCACTCCTTGGATTTGATTTTACCATCAACACACTCCTCACTGCACCTTCCCCCATCCCCCTTTCAGCTTCTTTTCTTCTGTAGAGTGGGAACTGTTTTTCTTTTTTGTACCCCCAGTATTTAGCATAGTATCTGTCATATAGCAGGCATTTAATAAATGTTTATTGTGTTGTATTGCATTTTAAAATAAGCCTCAGGATGAATCAATTAATCAATGTGCCAGTCACTGTATTAGATGCTGATAATGACTGTTACTGGCAGTTATGTGCCCTTGCTATCTCTATACCTTACAACCTTTCCAAAAGCTTCTCTGCCAAGGTTTTAGATGCTATTAATGTTACGCAAGAGCCATTTCCCTATTTCCCTTGTCATCTTAGAGAATGTACTCAGGTGACAAACACATTCAGGGAATAATTACAAAAGTTGCAGGCTGACTGCCCATGTTGGGGCTCAGTTGATTTCCTCCCTCAATTCCAATCTTCCACAGTTGAAAAAAGAAAAGATATTGAAAAATTAAAGTAGAGAATGGATTCTATAAACTATAGAATGGCAAGCTTGATTTCAATTCCAGCAAAATTCTGGGATTATCATTAAGACATAAGAATAGAGAGAAAGAACAAAGATGGTATAGTAGCAGGAAACAGTACTGCAAACTCTCCATTTTCTCATCCCTATCCAAACACCTCCAAAGAGATCTAGAAAATATACTAAATTAAAATTTGCTTAAGATATCTAAGAAAAGACTTCCAAGGGTGGAGCCAACTAGGTGTAACGTCCAGGCTAGCTCTCTGTACGTCTTCTGAATGGGCTTTGGTTTCAGCAGAATAATCACCACAAGAATAGGCAGGAACAAAGTCCAAAGTCTTTATTATCTCCTTCGGAGCCTGTTTCCTTCTACTGGGGCCAGGCTAGCTTTCTGGGGGACCTCCAGATGGGCCTTGGTCTTTGGCAGGAGAGCTTCCAGGATGGTGGGAAATGGAATGTCTCTCTTCCAGTCCTTGTTGGAGATTATATAACATACTGCTTATATGTGAATTTAGAGAACCATTACATCACCATGCTAAGTACTAAGTATATGTAAACTAGATAACCATTGTCTCATCAATTCCTCTGAATTAACACCTTGTTTCAAGTATACTTCTCCAGAGTTCTGACTCTCTACAACTAGGGATATCATTTAATGTGGGATATTAGTAAAAGGCACTGGATAGGCTCCTGAAAAGGAGAAAGTTCATATGAAACCCCCCAGCAGTATGGCTTGGACCTCAGGGACAGCAAGATTATGATTCTAGCTTTTAGTCCAATCTGATGCTGCTGAGTAATAACCTAGGCAGGAATCTCTGACACAAGGCAAGTTAGCAGTTCAATCAATCTGAACTAACAGAATTTCCCAATTAGTTAATAGTATCCAAGTCCAATAGCAGGCTAGGGTTGTTCAGACTCCAAACCAGGTCGGGAACTTGCAGGAGACAGGATGGCAATAAATGGAATTTGTCCTGGCTGAAACTACTTTGGGAGTATTGTAAACCTGCATATTCTCCTGCTATCACTGAGAACCTAGAATAATATGAATCTCAATAATCCAAGAAAGAGCAAACAAAAAAAAATAAAATAAAATAAACAATCCCATTATAAAAAGTTAATATGGTAATCCAAGGACAGTTAGTTAGCATAGTGGATAGAGCTCTGAGCCTGGAGTCAGGAATACCAGAATAACACAAATCTGTGTTACACTGGATAAATCACGTAACTCTGTTTATCTCAGTTTCCTCATCCATAAAGTGAACTAGAGAAGGAGAGGCCAAATCACTGTAATATGTCTGAAAAAAAAAAAAAAAGGTTAAATGGGATCATGAAGAATCAGACAAAATTGAAATTGCTGAACAACAACTACAACAAAAATGTTCACTCCAAAAACACCTACATAATCTCAAACAAACAACCCCAATTTAAACACAAATTCACCTGGGATTCTTAGAGTAGAAAAAGCAAGGATTTTTTTAAAAATTAAGCAAAAATACTAGAGCAACTAGGTAGCATGGTGGATAGAGCACTGGCCCTAAGTTAGGAGAACCTAAGTTTAAATCTTGTCTCAAATATTTGACAGTTAATATCTATGTAAACCTGGGCCAGTCAGCTAACCATGATTACCTTGTCAAAAAAAAGTAAAAATATTTTACACTAGAGGAAAAATTAAAAGAGGAAATAAAAGTTATTGTGGGGAGGGGGGAAAGAAAGGAAATTGATTGCCACAAGAGGTGCAAAATCTTGCCCAAGAAACAAACTCCCTGAAAATTAGTGTGGACCAAAGAAAAGATGATTCTATGAGACAAGATGTATTACAGTAAAGTCAAAAGACTGAAAAATAAGGGAAAAAGTAAGGCATAGCAAAAAACAAAACAAAACAAAACAAAAAAAACAAAAACAAAAACAAAAAAAGTAGTATACCTGAAAAACAGATTCAAAAGACATACTTGATGAATCATTGGTTTACCTAAAAGCCATGACCAAACAAGTCTAGACATAATAATTCAAAAAATCTTAAAAGAAAACCTCCCAAAGGAAGTGGAAACTAACTGGATTTCTATCAGTTGGAGATTCGCTAAACATTATGGAATATTATTATCCTATAAGAAATGATCAGCAGGATGATTTCAGAAAAGCCTGGAGAGACTTAACTGAACTGATGCTAAGTGAAGTGAGCAGAACCAAGAGAGAACACTGTACACAGCAGCAAGATTATGTGATGATCAAATCTGATGGACATGGTTCTTTTCAACAATGAGGTGATTCAAACCAATTTCAGTAGACTTGTAATGAAGAAAGTCCTCTGTATCCAGAAAGAGGCCTGTGGGAACTGAATGTGGATCACAACATGCACATGGTATTTTCACTTTTTTGTTGTTGTTGGCTTGATTTTTATTTTTTTCTCATTTTTTCCTTTTTGATCTGTTTTTTCTTGTGCAGCATGACAATTGTGGAAATATGTACAGAAAAATTGCACATGTTTAACATATATTGGATTACTTGCTGTCTAAGGGAGGGGATCAGGAGAAGGAAGGCAGAAAAAATTTGGAATACAAAGTTTTACAATGGTGAATGTTGACAAGTATCTTTGTATATATTTTGAAAATGAAAAGATATTATTTAAAAAAAGAAAAAAAATTAAAAAGAAAACTGCCCAGATCTTTTAAAATTAGAGGATAAAGTATAAATAGGAAGAATCTACTAATTACCTCCTAAAGAAAATTTCAAAATGAAAATTTTCAGAAACTATTGTACAAACCCATATTTTACAGGTTAAATAAAAAAATACTGCAAATATTTTTATAAAAATACAGCAAGAAGGAAAAAAAATCAATTGTCAAGGAGACACAGTCAAGATCATATACAATTTAGCAGCCACCATTATGAAAGAGCAGAGAGCTTAGAATGTGTTATCCCAAAAGACAAAGGATAGAGATTTACAATAAACCAAGAATAACTCACCCAGAAAAATTGAGTATAATCCTACAGGAGAAAATAAATGACTTTTAATTATTATAAGACATAATATTATGGGCAGCTAGGTGGCATTGTGGATACAGTGCCAGACCTAGAGTCAAAAAGACTCATCTTCATCAGTTCAGATCTAGTAGACACCTATTAGCTATGATCCCAAGAAGGGAACTTAACTCTATTTACCTCAGTTCCTTTGGAACTGGAGAGCTGGAGAAGGAAATGACAAACCACTTTAATATTTTTATAAAGAAAACCCCAAATGGGATCATAAAAAAATCAGACATAACTTAAAAAGTGACTGAAATATGCTATCATATGATACAATACAAAATGAAAATGAATTCCAAACATTCTTAAGACTAGCACTGCATAGAAACTTTTAAATTCAAACACAGGAATTAAGGAAAATATAAAAATATAAACATGAATAAAGTATCATAAGGAACTAAATAAGCATAAGGTTCTTACATTTAAATATGGGGAGATGATAAATGTTCACTCTGTGTTCACTCTGAATTCTATCATTACTGGGGATTGTAGAAGAAATCTAATTAAACAAGGCCTGTTTTGATCTTAAGAGAAGTAAAGAAATGGGTGAAAGAAATACCTTTGGGGTATAGAGAGAAAAGAAAGAAAGGTTAAAGAAATTTAGATGTTTTTATAAACAAGGAGGAAAGGGGAGAATATCTAATACTTAAATCTCATTCTCATCTGAACTGATCTCCCAAACAATAGGGTTCAGAAATACATCTCACTCAATGGAGAAATAGGAGAAAAAGGGAGAAAGGCAGAAGGGAAAATTAGAATATGGATAGATTAAAAAGGGATTATTTCTAAGCAAAACAAACTCTAAGGATGCATAAAAGCTCTTTTTAAAATGGCAAAGAATGCCAATCTGAGGAGGTGAATAAGTTGAGGAATGGCTAAACAAATTATGCTATCTAAATGTGATGAAATGCTATTATGTTGTAAGACATTATAAAGGGGATGGTTTCAGATTAACCTGAGAAGATGTGTATGAACAAATGAAGTGAACAAAACTAGGAGAATAATTTATATGACAAAATTATATTAAAGATGAAAAACTGAAAGAATTACAAACTGATCAGAGTAATGAATAATCAGAATTCCAGAGGATTGTTGAAACATGTTACTCTTCTTTTGACAGAGATCTGAAGGACTCAGAGTACAGAATGAAACATATTTATGTTTGGACATGACTGTTGTGAAAATTAGATTTGCTTGAATACATGTTTTAAATAAGGGTCTTGTATGATTTCTATTCTCAGGAGAGAGAGGTTAGTATGGGTGGAAGAGACAGAAGGTGTATTTTTGTTTATTGAAAAAAAACATATAAATTATTATTTTAAAAAGAGAAAGGAATGGGAACTGGATCTGATTTTCATTGGTTTAGGGAACTCCTAGATAAAAACGTTGTTTCTATTGATATAAGTCAGCACCTTCTCTGTAATTTATAGACTTAGAGAATTATCTTAATCATTGAAATGCTAAATGTCTTGCCCATGGTTACAACCAGCATGTGCCAGTGATAGGACTTCTATTCAAGTCTTCTTGACTTCAGGGCTTTTCTAAGGAAGTAATGACATATGTCATAGCTTCATCAAGAAGAAACAGTGCTAGCCTTACCTCATTGTTATTCTCCACAAACATTGCTAAATTGAAGAAATGCTGTAAATAATGTTTATGAAGATTTTAGCAAGGAATGTGATGAAATCTCTTATGATTTTCTTGTAGAATATTATGAACTGGAGAAGTATTAACATATAATGAAACATAGATTATATCAATATGTGGTTTTCTAAGCCAATATGTACCTTCAAGGATACTTGTGTATAATTTGGTGACCTCTGTTTTCATTTCAGTTTGACACCCCTGGACTAGAGAACATTTAAATAGTTTCAGAATCCATTGTATCAACCCCCCCAGATAGTTATTTGTTAATGATGTGATGTCAATTTAAAAAGGAAGTTTCTAGAGGAATATCTTAGTAATTATATTTGTTTCTTAGTATTTAGCATTTTTGTCAATAACTTGATAAAATTCTGTGTTGATTTTGAAAGTAGCACAAATCTGAGTTGCTAAATCATTTTTCTTGAGTCATTTTTTCAGTCATGTTTGAATTTTCATGATCCCAAGGAATCTGAAGTAATTTACCATTTCTTTCTCCAACTCATTTTATAGATAAAGAAATAGAGGCAAACAAGATTAAGTGAGTTGTCTAAGATAATGCAACTCATAAATGTTTGAGGCTGTATTTGAATTGACAAAAAGGAACTCAGTCTGGCATTTTATTAGCTGTCCTGAGATAGATATCTAAATTATTAAATGACATAGACACACATATAGGTATGTAGACAAGAACTATAGGTTGAACTGAATAAGGTAAAATCAAGAGAAATAAATATGCAGCCATATAGAAGCTCAAAAAAAATCAACTTTCACATATACAAGATAGTGGAGATATGGTAATTTGAAGAGAATCTGATGGTTTTAATGGACTTAAACCCAAAAAGTTAACAGTGTGATATTGTAATGTTCTCTGTTGAGATTTTCTTGGGGGTCTCTGGAGGCAGTAATCACCACAAATGCAGCCAGAGGTTAAAGTCCAAATCCTTTATTGTTTCCTTCAAAGTCTTATCTCCTTTCCCGGGGCCCAGTGAGCTTTCCTAGAGGCCTATCTCTCTCCTTGGTTCTGAGAGCTTGAGCTCCTGCCTCCTTCTCTGCCCTCTGAATCTTTCCAAATTCAAAAGTTTGTGCTTCAGCCTCCAGCCACCACAAAGGTGTACAATGGAATGAATGTCTCTGAATCTCCCTGGCTGAGGCTTCTTGCTTATATGCCCCACACTGATTACATACCAATCATTATATCACTAGGAAACCATTATTTGTTGTAGGATTAAATCAATGCTAAAGTAGATTTAACCATTGTCTCTTCAATTCCATTTAGTACCTCATTTCAAGTTCTGGCCCATAACATCTCCTTAT
>NC_133620.1:281017862-281052862 GCF_048593235.1 Sminthopsis crassicaudata | reverse complement strand
GGTATATATTAATATATATCCTGACTGTACAATATTTTTATGTACAAAAGATACAGGCTTAAACTATAATAAATTAAAATAACAGCCATGTCCCTTTCATTCTCCCCAGTTCTCTCCCTTCCCTCCTTCCTAATTACTTCTACAACAAAGGCCACAAAAAATCCAAGACAGGATTTGAAATGTCAAACATAGACAAGAATGGTTAGGATTAGATCAAAAGAAAGTCAAGAAAGAAAGCTGGCTGGAGACCTCAGTCCTGAGTCCTAGCTCTGCCCTAACTAGCTATTTGTGACCTTGCACAAGATGGTCCATACCTCACATCTGGCCTATTTTTAAGGTCTTTTCTGTCACAAAAGTTCTAGGAAATAATATCATCACTAATTAGCAGTCAGTGTCTTGAATATAATAAGTGCTTAAATAATGTTGACTAAGCTTGTTGGTCGGGTTACCTATGTTATCACCTTATCTCTTGTGTCTCTGGGAATGCTAGTTAGGGCCAGGCACAGAGTCAAAGTGGTGGCTGGGCCTGCGATACAGATTATTTTTTGTCTCCTCTTCTGCTTATGCTATACATATAAAACTAACTTATTTTTTTAGCTAGACACTGGAACAGCAAGTGGAACAAGCTGCTGTCAGATGATAGCACCTAGGTCTGGGTAAGAAGCATGGGCACCATTATTCACTTGGTGGCAGTTAACCTGTAATGCCAGAGAAACTGAGCCAGGATAGAGAGTAGAGAGTTTTTAATATTTTATTTGAAAGGGAGAGATTTACTGGGACCAAATGGATCCATGGTTTGGTCCCAGGGCTGAATGAGACTATTGTCTCCAGGAATCCAGCATTCAGTATCCAATGTGAGTTCTCAATGACATATCTATACACAGTAGCTAAACAAAAGCAGGGGGATGGAGTCCAAACTCTGGTGATTGGGAATCTCCAGTCTAGAACCATCAATTTGGTTCTGATGGGTTGGGGGGTAGGAACATAAATTCTAACAAACTGGGAGTTAAGAAAGTGTCTGGCTAGAGACAGAAAGTCGGGACTCCCCCTTTTTGAGTTTACACATTATAACCTCTGAGTTATACCAGTCTTAATGAACTGGAGGGGGATTTCAACTAAGGGGACTGAGGCAGAACAATTAAGGAAACTGAGGCAGGACCAATTAGGGAAACTGAGGCAGAACAATTTAGGGAAACTGAGGCAGAACAATTTAGGGAAACTGAGGCAGAACAATTTAGGGAAACTGAGGCAGAACAATTTAGGGAAAAGTAGTCAGAACAATTAGGGAAATTGAGTCAAAACAATTAGGAAAACTGAGTCAGGACAATAAAAGAGAACTGTGGCCAAATAAACCTAGACTGGTCCTTAGGAGGAATCAATAGCCTCATGACCAGGTAATTGAAACTGGATCTGTGATGTCATAGGCAGACATGGAAGTCCCTCCAATTGAGGAGAGTCCTTCCTCTTTGACTCTCCTTCCCATTTTAGATATAGTTTCTTGTCCAGTATCACACAATAAATGTGAGAGGAGGGACTTGAAACCACGTCCTATTGGTCAAGTCACAAGATGAGAGCAAGAGATAATTATTGGACATCAAATGTTTCAGAGATAAGATCAGTGATGCTCTCTCCACCTCCAGTCATGACTTCTGGATGAATTCTTAGTTCAATTCTTTCACTAACTTCTATGTTTAAGAGCCATGTTAAACCTTACAGTTTCCAAGAAATCTTCCTAGTATTCAGAACTGATCACTTCAGGATCCTACTCAAACACTTCAATATCTTGAGGCAAGGAGACTAATTAGGAAGTTTTAACTTAACTTTAAGTTTAAACCCACTTTAGAAACAAGAAATTGAATAAGCCATCACTGAACTCAAAAGAATAATAATTTTTAAAAAAACCTCTCCAGGGCCAGATGCATTAACAAGTGAATTCAACCAAAAATTTAAAGAACAATTAATTCCAATACTATAAAAACAAACACGATACTGATATATAAACCAGGAAGAGTCAAAGCAGAGAAAGAAAATTACAGGCGAATCTCCTTAATGAATATTGATGCAAAATTTTAAAATAAAATATTTGCAAAGGGATCACGCAATTTATTACCATAATAATATACAATCACCAGGTAAGATTAATACCAAGAATACAATATCAGCATCAGTGACTATATCAATAAAAAAACCAATAGAAATCATATGATTATCTCAATAAATGCAGAAAAACTTTTCATAAAGTACTCATTCCTATTAAAAACACTAGAGAGCATAGGAATAAATGAAGTTTTTCTTAAAATTATAAGAAATATCTATTTAAAACCAGCAGCAAGAATTACATGTAATGAGAATAAACTAGAAGCCCTCCTAATTAAATCAGGGATGGAACAAGAATGCCCATTATCATCACTAGGAGAAGAAAAAGAAAATGAAGCAATTACAGTAGGCATCGAGAAAATGAAACTATCATTCTTTGCAGATGATATGATAGTATAGTTAAAGAATCAACTAGAAATAATTACCATTTTTTAGTAAAGTTGTGGGATATAAAATAAACCCACATAAATCATGTACATTTTGATATATTACTAACAAAGCCCAGCATCAAGAGATAGAAAAGAAATCCCATTTAAAATAACTGTAGAAAATATAAAATATGTGAAAGTTTACCTGCCAAAATAAACCCAAGAATGTTATAAACATAACTACAAAACACTTTCCATACAAATAATTGGAAAAATATCAATTGTTCATGGATAGACTGGACTAATAATTATATTAGCTCAATTGATGACAATTCTAACTAAATTAATTTTCTTATTCAGTGCTATATCAAATTATCAAAAATATTTTATAGAGCTAGAAAAAACAATGACAACATTTATCTGGAAGAACCAAAGGTCAAGAATTTCAAGGAAAGTTATAAAAATGCAAAGGATGGTGGCCTTGCTGCATCAGATCTAAAATTATATTATAAAGTGAAAATCAACAAAACCATATGGTATTACATTAAATTAAAAAAAAAAAAAAACTGTTTTGCACAAATAAAGCCAATGTAGCCAAAAGTAGAAGGGAAGCAGAAAGCTGGGGAAAAAATTTATGGCCAGTATTTCTACTAAAGGCCTCATTTCTAAAATATATGGAGAATTGACTCAAATTTATCAAAATACAAATCATTCCTCAATTGACAAGTGAGCAAAAGATATGAATAGATAATTTTCAGATGAAGTAATTTTTTATAGATGAAGTAATTTCTAAATAGCCATTTCTAGTCATATAAAAAAATGCTTTGAATCACTATTGATTAGAGAAATGCAAATTAAGACAACACTGAGATACTACCTCATATTTCTCAGATTGGTTAAGATGACAGGAAAAGATAATGATAAATATTGTAGGGGATGTGAGTAAACTGGAACACTAATATATTGTGAAGTAGTGAAATGATCAAACCATCCTAGAGAGCAATTTGGAGCTATACTCAGAGGACTATAAAACTGTGCATACTCTTTGATTCAGCAATCTCACTACTGGGTCCATATCCCCAAAAGATTATAATAAAAAGGGGAAAAGGACCCACATGTGTAAAAATGTTTGTAGCAGCTCTTTTTGTAGTGCCAAGGAAGTAGAAATTGAATGAATATCCATCAGTTGGGGAAGGGATAATAAGTTATGGTATATGTAGATAATGTGATATTTTATTTAAAAAAATGATGAGCAGGCTGATTTTAGAAAAGTCTGAAAAGAGTTACATGAAGTGATGTTGAGTGAAGTGAGCAGAACCAAGAGATTTTATACACAGTAACTACAAGATTATGTGATGATCAACTGTGAAGAACTTGGCTCTTTGCAACAATGTGGTGATTCAAGGCAATTCCAGAGTTAGGATGGAAAATACCATCCACATCAAGAGAGAGAACTAAGGAGACTGAATGTGGATCAAAGCACAATGTATTCACCTTTTTGTTTATTTGTTTGTTTGTTTGCTTTTCATTTCTTGTGTATTTTTCCTTTTTGTTCTGATTCTTCTTGCACAACCTTACAATTATGGAAATGTGTTTAAAATTACATGTATTTAAGCTGTATCATATTGCTTGGCATCTTGGAGAGGGCGGAGGTAAGTGAGAGATGGAGAAAAGTTTAGAACAAAAGGATTTACAAAAATTAATGTTAAAAAGTATCTTTGCATGTATTTGGTAAAATAAAATATTATTTTAAAAAACTGTGCTGGCTAAAAAAATAGATTGGTGGATCAATGTAATATATTAGACACACAAAACACAAGTCAGTTACCATGATAATCTAATATTGTTCAATAAACCCAAAGCCTCCAGCTTCTGGATAACTTACTATTTGACAAAAAAAAAAAAAAAAAAAAAAAAAAAAAAAAAAAAAAAAAAAAAAAACCCAAAACTGCTGGGAAAACTGGAAAATAGTATGGCAGAAATTAGATTTTTTCCAATATCTCACACCAAATACCAAGATAAAGTCAAAATAGACATAAAGAGTAACAATATAAGTAAATTAGGAAAGCAAGGAATAGTTTATCTGTCAGATCTATGGGGAAAGGAAGAATTTATTGTAATGGACCAGAACTCTGAACTTGAAACAAAAGATTCTTACAACGTATTAAATCAGTGGAATTGATAAAAACAATGGTAGTTCAGTACATGCACTTAGTACTTAATATAGTTCTACAAGATTCACACCTATGATAAGAGAGCATATAAGCTTGGACAAACTCAGCCAGAATCAGAATTAGGGAAGACAAGAGACCATGGTGATGGTCCTCCTGCCTCCCCCCCCCCCCCCCAAGAAACCAAGACACATTTAGAAGGACTTCAAGACAGCTGCCCGGCCCCAGGCAAGGAGACAATAAAGGATTTGGACTTTAACCCCTGGCTACTTACGTAATGATAACTGAACTGAACTGAAAGGCTGCCAAGAAAACAAAAATCAAAATCAAAAGAATGAAAAAAATAGAAGAGAATAGGAAATATTTCCTCAAAAAAAAGAGACTTATTTGTCATATATATATATATATCATATAATAATATAAGACTAATTGGACTGACTGAAAACTATGATAATAAAAAGGATTTTGATAAAATATTACAAGGAATAATAAAGGAAATTTTCCTTGCAGTTCTAGAAGGCAAAATCAAAATATATAAAAAAAAAATCCACTGATCACCACCTGAAAGAGATCCTAGGAGGAAAACTTACAGGAATATCATAGCTAGGTTTTTTTTTTTTTGTTATTATAAAGCTTTTTATTTTCAAAACATATGCACGGATAATTACATTGACACTTGCATAGCCTTGTGTTTCAGCTTTTCTCCTCCTTCTCCCCATCCCCTCCCCTAGATGGCTAGCAATTCAATATATGTTAAACATGCTATGTGTTAAATCCAATCTGTATAAACGTATTTATGCAATTCTTTCTGCACAAGAAAAATCAGATTAAAAAAGAAAGTAGATGAATAAGAAAACAAAATGCAAGGGAACAACAACAAAAAGAGTGGGAATGTTATGTTGTGATCCACATTCAGTTCCCATAGTTCTCTCTTTGGATGTAGATGACTCTTTTCATCACAAGATCATTGGAATTGGCATCAATCATCTCATTGTTGGAAAGAGTCACATTCATCAGAATTGATTGTTGTATAATATTGATGTTGCCATGTAAAATGATCTCCTGGTTCTGCATAGCCTAGTTTCAAGACTCCCAGGTTAAGAAGAAAATATTTGCAGAAAAAAAAAAAAAGTTATTATCATGGAACTACATAAAGGATTACATAAGCCTAGCAGCTATTATGTTGAAGGACTGTAGTTCTTGGAATACTATATTGTGTACAGCAAAAGAGATGAAATTATACAATCAAGGATAATTTACCTAGCAAAATTAAGTATAATACTTAATGAAAAGGGAAAACTATTTCATGAACTGAAAGAATTTCAGGTACTTGTGCAAAAAACAGTAGAACTTAAGGGAAAAATTGACATCACATCACAGAGAAACATGAAGTAAACCTTAAGGATCAATTATAAGGGAGTTAATAAGTTCAAATCATTTTCTTCTTATATATGAAAATATCATCAGTTCTTTTAAGACTATCATTTTTATTCAGTTAGTTTGAAAGAAAGGCTTGGACCAAATTGAATATTATAGGGTGATTCTAAATCATATACATACATACACATTCATATATATATGTATATATACTATGAAATAGAGTCATATACATATTCCCCATCTGTATTTACATACTGTATAGGGAGAGATCT
This sequence comes from Sminthopsis crassicaudata, assembly GCF_048593235.1. NCBI lineage: Eukaryota > Metazoa > Chordata > Mammalia > Dasyuromorphia > Dasyuridae > Sminthopsis > Sminthopsis crassicaudata. The sequence goes on along the minus strand of NC_133620.1, from coordinate 281,046,574 downwards.
AAAATGAGGCAAGTATTTCATATAAATGAGGCAAAAAAGGAAAAATAGATATAAAAGAATCTAGTGGGGGAGGATGGGTAGTACTGAAAACTTATTGATTCTCTAGGATTCTCTTAATATACCTTCATATCATCTGCAAAGAATGATAATTTTGTTTACTCATTACCTTGTATAGGAGAATATTGAAGGACCTTCAACTATTGAGGAATGCCAAGAGCAGCTGTGCTAACCAGATATACCCAGAGGCAGGTTGCTGGTTAAAGAGAGAAACCCATATATCTATATCTATATTTATCTAGAAGGGCATAAAAATCTTTTAAATTCAGAAAGAATTAAGGAGACAAGGGGATAGAATGGGTGGAAAGAATAAGGGAGAGATTCTTGGATGGGTGGATAGGTTGAAGGGAATAAAAGTCTTCTAAATTTATAAAGAAATGAGAGTGAGGGAATAGGATAAGAGTATGGTATATAAGGGTGTGTAATTTAAAGGGAATGGGATAAAGAGAGAACTATATAACATGTATGTACATACATATGTGTATGTATATTTGAAAGGGCAAAAATCTTTTAAATTTTTTTAGAAGCAAGAGGATGAAGGGTAGAAGCAAAGCAGAAGAGCAAGAAAGGATAGGAATAGAGTGAGAAGGATAATAAAGAAAATAGGAAGGAGGAAAATAAACAAGTATTTATGGCTTAGATTGTGAATTATATGAATTTACCCATAAAATGGAAATAGTAAATTAAAAATTGAACTCAACAATATGTTGCTTTCAGAAAATGTTATAAAATAAGAGTCACACATAAACATAAAATAAAGATGAAGATTTGAATTTATTATGTAAAAAAGCAGGGATGGTAATCATTATCTGAGACAGACCTCAAAGTTAAAATATATTTTATCAAACAAGAAAAATAGGAAAACCACTATATGTTAGCTGTATTAATCAATATTGTTTTAAACTATTTAAAATAACTAGACAGTATAAGGTTGAAATATGCTGTGGTGTAGGAAATTCTGAGCTGGTGGATTTAGGGGAAAAATATGGAAAGACTTGGACTTATGAAGGAAGATGTATCCACAAGTAGAAAGAAGCATAGTATGGTTTTACATATATGCATATACATGTATGTGTGCATATGTATATATGTCTGATTATAGATATCTATGTATGTGCATATGCATGTGTATGAGTGTATACATAGATATGTAATCAAATCTAAAAAAGGGTGCAGAAGGCTCAATTGAAATTAGTAATCAGTAGTGAATCCAGTCAACAACTTTGTGATTTTCTTCAGCTCTGTTTAGTAGTGCTATGAATAAGAGTAAAGAAGACAGATGGTCAGAGTAATCCAGAGTTGGACTTTGGAAAGGTCTGAAATATTATTAGCGATAGGACAAGAGAGCAAAGTAGTTGAATATTGAGAGAATATTGCATTATACTGGTTCACCAAAGGCTAAAATGGAAAAAGGAGGAGAAAGTGCATCCAGCGCAGAGAAATAATTAAGCCATGGAGAGACAAGTTCATAGTAAGGGTGATTAGGATTAGGATTTTAAGGAATAGGGAAAGATCACATAATTGAAGAATATGATCAGATAAAAGAAGTTCAGAACTCATTAAAAAATGAACATTTGTGGGTGATGGCAGGGCCAAGAATATGAAGATTTCTCTCTCTCTGAGATAGAGTAGAGGAAGTGGTTACAGGAATTGAATAGTTTTAGGAACTGAGTTAATGTCATTAAAAGAGCATCAGCTGAACATATAGGAAGACCTCCAATATATGGGTAAGAGTTAGGATAGAGGAAAACATTTTAGGAAAGCACTGATCTTTTCAAGGAAGAAAGAAGAAATGACCTGGCATCATGGCCACATTCAAGCAGAATCTTTATTGGCAGATAAAATTGAATAGGAGAAAAGATTACTGAGTGGTGGTAGTAGAAAAATCTAGACGTGCCAATAAAGACCAAGGTACATTCTGACTCCCCCATAATGACCAATGAATCAGGGGTATGAGTCAAAGTACAATTAATACTAGAAAGAGAAAGCAAAGAATGTAGTGCTTTCAAGAGTGGACGAAGTTTCAGTAAGAACTAGAAGATGGAAAGAATAAGAAAGGAAAAGATTTACAATAAAAGGACTAGGCTCATTAAAGAACACAATAGAAAGTACAGGTAGTCCTGGAGTGGGACATTGCTATGGGTAAAGTTGAGGGCAATGGAAGGAAGAAGAAATGCAGCAAGATGGGGAATGGTATTTGTATGTTGGCTTTCTAAGCCAAGTGGAATTGGGGATGTACTAACCACTGAGGAGTAAATCGAAACAGTATTAAAAGAATGATTGGAGAAAGGTCTAATTTTTTTAAACTTTTTATTTTCAAAATGTTTGCATGGATAATTTTTCAACACTAACCCTCACATAACCTTGTGTTTCAGATGTTCCCTTCCTTCCCTCCATCCCCTTCCCTAGAGGGCAAGCAATCTAATATATGTTATACATGTTAAAATACATGTTAAACCCAATATGTATAAGACATGTGTTTATACATATTTATATAATTCTCTTGTTGCACAGGGAAAATCAGATAAAAAAATTGAGTAAGAAAAAAATGCAAGTGAAAAACAACAAAAAGTGAGAATGTTATGTTAAGATCCACATTCAGTTCTTTAGAGTCCTCTTTCTGGGTGTAGATGGGGCTCTTCATCACAAGATCATTGGAACTGGCACTGATCATCTCACTGTTAGAAAGGGTCGCTTTCATCAGAATTGATCATCATATAATACTGATGTTGTCATGTACAGTGATATCCTGAGAGAGAAGTCTCTTGAGGAAGGCATAAGATTCGATTATTGGAGATCCTTCATTACAACATGGTAGCAAACAGTAATATTATATCCAGCCTACTACAAGGAAAATGCATCCTTTTGTATCCGCATACGGACCCCAGAGTTGGAGGCAGCCTTGGTTCAGGGAAAGTCTGAACTGTGAGAAACTCTTCGCCCAGTGTCCCAAACATGGGTCTCCTCAACTCAAGAAGCTTCAGTGGCTTACTAGCACTTCTGGGATAAAATACAAATATCTGTTTGTCAGAAATGTTTGTTTAAAACCCTCCACAATGTGGCATCAACCTATTGTTCCAGGTTTATTGCAAATTGTTTCTTGTAGCACACTATATTTCAGCCAAACTGGCCTATTCACTGGGTTACTGCATATGATATTCTATTTTTATTCCCATACCTTTGAATAGTCTGCCACCAATTTATGAAATGCTCTCTTTCCTGACCTCTGCTTTTCATAACTCCTATTTTTTATAATAGTCTTTTCCTAATTGTCCAGTTGTTAGTAATTTTTCTCCTTACCCAATTACTCTGTGCTTTGCATATATTTTATCATACACACCTAACATATCATTTTTCTAGGGTAGAACATAAGATTTTTGAGGGAAGATTCTGCCTTTTTGCATAATCAGCACCCAACACATTACATTACTCTTAATAAGTTACTTGTTAAATTGAATTGAATTTTCTTCTTTTGAAGATCCAACTCAGATGCCATCCTTTCCACAAAATTTTCCTAATTACACAGCTAGGATTGTTTCCTTTTTCTGTCCCATCTTATATCTCTCTGGAATTTAACAACTCTCTGGAAAAAAGAATTCTGCATTATAACTTGTACAATGATTGTTGGTGCATATATTATTCTTTTATGTAAGTTTCCTGAAGGCAGGTTCTGTTGCAATTGGCTCTTGTGTTCCTAGCACATAGTACAATGCAGGGTCTTGGTAGGTGTTTTATCAATGATTATTGATTACCCAAGTAATCTTACCCAAGACAAGTCAGGCACTGTGTTAAGTGCTGGGATACAAATACTTGAAAAAGGAACTCCATTTAAGTTGCTTACAATATAATGGGAAAAGACAAATTAGAAATAATTCTGGAAGGTGTAAGATGAAGATACCTATCAAGTAGGTATGGTGTTGAATAAAAGTCAGAAGGATATAGTGGGGGAGAGATGAAGGTTGACCAACACAGGTCCATCTTCAAAATGAAGGTAAGGAGAACTCATCAATGAGAAAACAGGTAGCAAAATAAAGAGATGTTTCATTATGAGATCACAGAGAATGACAGATATAACAAGGTGAAACTGCTGAGGAGGCATGGTATTGAAGTCCAAGTAATTGACCCCCATGGGACTTCAATTTCTTTATTTTAAAAAAATTATCTTGGATTGAATTATTTATAATATCCCTTCCAACTCACAGTCTACAATTCGATGATTTCTATAAGAAATTATAAACTCTTCAAAGGTGAGGGCTATCATTTTTCAGTTTTGTTGCCTTAGTACTTGAGGATAGTGGGCATATTACATAAATAAATACATAGTGGGCAATTAATAAGTGTTTACTCCCAATTCAAAAACATTCAACACAGAGGAGATTCCTATATCCTCTCTCACCTCTATAAATTAACTAGTAAGAATTGAGGAGAGCAATCTAGTTGCCAAAAGATCTTAGGAAAAGACAATGGTCCTATCTCCCCACTTAGCAATTCACTGGCTCAATCCTCTCAGCACTGCCAAGTGGCTTCCAGGACCAGAGTAGCTTTAACACATCTCATTCCCTGAACAAGATTAATCTTATTTTCCTAGCACAGCTACCAGGGAGGTCACTAGACTCCATTATCTAATGGAGAATTAGATTAGATGATAAATCAGCACCGATTAAGGAGGCATTATCCTCCCATGTTAGAAGAAGCATCCAAAGCTTAGTTCATGAGGCAAGGACTATATTAGATTGTGTTGGGCCGCAGTATATTTGGGGGATCAGGATAGGCCTCAAGAGTGGCTGTGAAAGATTTGGGTAACACAGATGTTCTAACCCTCGGCTAAATATCCTATGGATTAAGGCAGGCTCAAAATTGTCTTGTATTTATTTTGTATCATGAACAGCCTAGCTGGATGGATAGGCATCTGGGTTCAAGTCTTTCCTCTGAGACATAGAGGTCTGTGTGACTCTAGGCAAGTTATTTAACCTCTCAATACCCAATACAATTTTGTAAAGTCATAAATTATAGAGAAGATAACATTAATGGAGAATTTTTTTTCTGGTCAGAAACAATAATAAACATTTTACCAATTTTATATATGTACATGTAAGTTAAATGTATGATTGCAATCTAAATATAAAGCAGGATTAATCCCTGACCTCAGAGCTTACAACTAGATGGTACTACATGCTTCGAAAGAATATATTTTTGTGGAGAAAAAAAAGAGAATATCTCTTTATGGTATATGCATGAGCTAACTATAACTCTCTTTGTTCTTAAAAAGATAACACTGACAGAGATTTGATATCTACATGGCATGGGATAATGGAAAGACCTTTGACTCCAAATGGCAGAGAATCTGAGTTCAAATCTTTTTTTGGGACCTCTTAGTTATGTGATACTTAGTTTTCTCATTTATAAAATGGAACAGTTAGCCTTGGTGGCCTCTGAAATCTCTTCCAGCTAAAGATCTATGACCTATTATGCAAAGTGAATCTTTGTACAGGAGTTATTATCCTCCATTGTAGTCTTAATATAATCAGAAAAATGGGGAGGGGGGAGAAGTAGTTAATCTGCAGAGATAAAGAAGAAAGTAGCTACTGATAACTGCAACTTGAGAATATATGAAAGTAGATATATGAAAGTAAAAGCATCTGGGTTGGTATTTAGTTAGGCTGTCTCATTATACTTCAGTTGAAAAGTTCCATGATAAAACAGAGGACAAGAAAGCTAAGTTTAGGGATGTGCAAGAACTAGTTTGAGTTTGGCTAAAGACAGTCATTGTGAACATTAAAATTGTCAGCATGAAGCTTTATGTCTCAGAAACTGGCAAATCCCTCCTCCCCTCCCCTTCTCCCCTAGATGACAGGTAGTCCAATACATGTTAAATATGTTAAAATACATGTTAAATCCAAAAAAAAAAAAAAAAAAAAAAGAAAAGAAAAATCAGATCAAGAAGGAAGAAAAAGAAAAACTGAGAAAGAAAACATAATGCAAGCAATAACAAAAGAGAGAGTGAGAATGCTATGTTGTATTCCACACTCTGTTCCCACAGTTCTCTCTCTGGGTGTAGAAGGCTTTCTTCATCACTGAACAATTAGAACTGGTTTGAGTCATCTCATTGTTGAAGAGGGCCACGTCCATCAGAATTGATCATCATATAGTCTGGTTGCTATGTATAATGATCTCCTGGTTCTGCTCACTTGACTTAACATCAGTTCATGTAGGCCTCTCCAAGCCTTTCTTAAACCAACGTGCTAGTCGTTGGAACAATAATATTCCATAACATTCATATACCATAATTTATTCAGTCATTCTCCAGTTGATGAGCATCCACTCATTTTCCAGTTTCTTGCCACTACAAAAAGGGTTAACACAAACATTTTGGCACATACAGGTCCCTTTTCCTTCTTTAAGATCTCTTTGGTTTGTTTATAAGCCCAGTAGTAGCACTGCTGGATCAAAGGGTATGCACAGTCTGATAACTTTTTGAGCATAGTTCCAAATTGTTCTCCAGAATGGCTGGATCCCTTCACAAATCTACCAACAAGTATCAGTGTCCCAGTTTTCCCACATCCCCTCCAACATTGGTTATTATCATTTCCTGTCATATTAGCCTATCTGACAAGTGTGTCGTGGTACCTCAGAGTTGTCTTACTTTGTATTTATCTGATCAATAATGATTTGGAGCACTTATTCATCTGACTATGGAGGGTTAGTTGGTGATTATGTCATAATGTCAGGAAGGGCCTTAGATATCTATCTATTCCCCTTACTTCCTTTTCAACTTACTTTCAGACTTTTCCCCCCATATCTTTGCCTGCAGCTTTGCTCCCTCTCCATCTTTCTAGCTCCCTATTACATGTTCTCTTTCTCTATTAGAATTCAATATCCTTCCTTATGCTTTTAACATAGCAAGCTCTTAATAAATGTTCTCTCTTTTCATAGTTTGTCTGTCTTGTTATTTCATCTTTAGTGTTAGCCATAGCTATGTCTATAACAGCATTTTCAGAATCCTTTTTCCTGCTCTCTCAGGTGTGTATTTTTTAAGAGTACCATTATTATATCATCAGATTTAGAGCTGGAAAGAACCTCAGAGATCTAGTTCAATCCCCTAATTTTTCAGGTGAGTAAACTAAGACCCAGAAAAGGAATGTGACTTGCACACAGGATAAGTAATCACAATTCAAAAGCAAGTTCTCTGTCTTCAAAGCTAGCATTCTTTCTTTGCTTCCCAGTAAGATGCTCTGCTGACTTTTGTAGACCCTGACAGTTAGCTCTCTTCCATGCCTGAAAGGTGGTAACATGTTTCATCAAAGATTTGCCTGCTTTCTCAGGGCTGTGGGGTCATTTGAGAGGATGAAAACTCCCATCATGGCTAAGGCTTCTGAGTTTTTCCTGAAGAAAATTTCACTGCTCCAAAGCCTTCCTTCTTATATGTCTGTTAACCAGCTTCACCAGTTTGTCTCATTTCTAGAATAATTCAATGACCCTTCAGATAAAGATAGAAATTTCCATTTCAGTGACCCAAAGGGGTGTTTTGGAGGTAGTAATGTGATTCAGTGGAGGGTATTCAAGATTTGGACTCAGGAAGGCCTAAGTTCATATTCATAATTAAACACTAGCCGTGTGACTCTGGTCAAGCCCCTTAACCCTGTTTGCCTCAGTTTTCTTATCTGTAAAATGAACTGGAGAAGGAAATGACAAACTGCTCCCAGTATCTTTGCCAAGAAAATTTCAAATGGTGACATGAAGAGGAGGATGTGATGAAAAATGCCTGGGAAAATGTTCAGAGCTTTCATTTCATCAGCACAAGGAACTCTGAGTGTGTAAACATCTTTCCCTGATGCATGCCAGCCGTTCATCTGAATTTCCAATTATATTCTAGGAAGCATTGAGAAATTAAATGATTTGCTCAGGATCTCATAGCTAATATTGTCAAGAGTAGGACTTGAAATTCAATTTTCCTGACTCTATAAACAGTTCTCAATTTACTACACCATCCTGACTAATCATTCCTTTAGCCAATGGCTCTGTTCAATAATGCTTCTAGATATAGCCAAATGGCTCAGTGGAGAGAGCACTGGGGCTTGAGTCAGAAAGATCTGAGTTCAAGTCAGATTTCAGGTTCTTACCAGCTGTATGACCCTGGGCAAGTCACTTAACCTGTTTGCTTCAGTTACTCATCTATATAATAATCAGAAGAAGGAAATGGCAACCACTCCAGCATCTTTGCCATGAAAACCCCATATGGTATCATGAAGTGTTGAATGTGACTGAAAAACAACTCAACAACAAATTTGGGTATGATAATAATAGATCTACCTCACAGGGTTATAGTGAAGATTAAACTCAGATAATATTTGTAAGATCTTTAGCATAAAGCCTGGTACATAACAGGTAGATTGATAGATGCTTGTTCACTTCTTTCTAGTAATACACTTTTCATCACACCTTATTTGTGAGCATCTAGGCTCTACTTCCACCATCTTTTTAGTTTATTCAAGTGATGTACCCTTTCTCAAAGCTCTTTCCCTCCTGAACCACACATGAAAGCCTTCAAATAGTCAGAGATAGCTATCATCACTTTCTTCTGGTCTAACCACCATTCTTCTTCATAGAAAGTATTTGCAGTTCCTTTAACTCAAGTTCACAATGTGGTTTCAAATTATCTAGCTGGTGGTACTTCCTTCAGTTTATCAATGAGTGTCCCTGTAAAAAAAGAAGTGCTCATAAATTAACTAAAAGAAGAAATAAATCACCTGTGGTTTGACCTACACAAAGTTCAATGGAACAAATACCTTTATTTTCTGAACAGTATGTATCTGTTAATGAAACTAAAAATCATAAGAGGCTTTTTTTGTCAATGCAGTGGAGTATACATTTTTACCATTTGCTTCACTTTTTAAAATCTCGACAGTTAACTATAAATCAAATCTTAATTTTTATCATTTGCTTATTTCTTTTTTTAATTTAAATTTTTAAAGCTGAACTAAATTCAAGATAAAAAATCATAATGAAAAAGGACAGGAAAGGGAAAAAAAAAACAACAAACCATGAGAACTATTAGTGTAAACACCTCTAATCTTGATGTCTTTAGCTTCACTTCAATTTTCCTCTCTGACCTGGAATCCTAAACACAAAGCTCCACCCTCCCACAAGTGCCACAGCCAGAAGTATCCCTCCCTCCTGCCTCTTCATTCACCAGGTGTGCTGGTTCCTTCTACGGAGGGCCATGTCTCAGCAGCACAGCTGGGCCTGGCATTCCTAATCAGCAAACGTTCTCTCAGTCTTCCAAGAGTCAGACCTCCAACTCCTCACATTGTGGGAGAAGTAAAAGTTCCTGTAGTTTAGGAGGAGGCTGCCTCTGAAACCCAGCTAGCCCCAAGAACCTCATTTGCTGTTTCTGAGAAGCTAGTCTGAAGATGTTTGCACTTCACACTGGTTAAATCCCACCCTGAGGTCTTTCTTTGGCTTTTCTTGAGTTGTCCCAGGAGGACCCCTGTTCTGCCCCAACCTTCTTTGTTTTTCATCTGTCTTTGCTCATCCTGAGGCATAAATTTGTTCTATTTGTCTATAATAGACTTTTGGCAGCATACCATAATGCTGAGTTAAATTGAGTTGCAAGTTGACTATAACTGCGATTGCCTCACCTTATTATTTATCCAATTCAGTTCAAAAAATTCTACTATTTTACAATTAACTCAGTTAAGTGTCCTACTGTTGGATCTTCTGACATTATTTTATTGTATCCTTATGCAATCTTGAGGACCATTCAATATTAATCATGTTTCACAACTTGGTGTCTTGTTGTCAGTTTTGGTCAACATGCCTACATTCAAGTCATTGACAAATGTTAAATTTTAAAAAAGATCAAAGACAGAGTCTTTTGGCGTGCCGTTAGAGAAATCTAGATTCACATTTATCCATTCCTCAAGCAAATCTAAAACAAAGGAGCTAGATGACACAGTGGATAAAGTGCTGGGCTTGGAGTCAGGAAGAATAATTTTCCTGAATTCAAATCCTCAGATACTTGCTAATTGTGTGACTCTGGCAAGTTACTTAATCCTGTTTGCCCCAATTTGGCAAATCATGTCAATATCTTTGCCAAGAAGACCTCACATAAAGTCACAAAGAGTTGGAGATGATTGAAAAACAAAACAACAGTTTCTAAACTAGTTCCCTGTCATCATTTTAAGCATACTTTTATTCAGCCAAATTTTCTTCTGTACTCCTCTTGACCTTTCCTGTATCCAATATAGTCACACTAATTGTCCATGTTGTGCACTATGCCTCTCCATGCCCCTCCAAAATACTGAGATTTATCCTTTCCTTTAAGACCATCAAGTCATATCTGATTCTTTCTTCCCACATTTCAGCTAGGAGGACTCTTTTCTCCTTCAAACATCTCTCTCCTTTTCTTTTACTATCTCTTTTGTTAGGGGGAATTGGAATTTCCTGCTTTACCTCTCATTTTATTGGAAGCTTCTTAAGAGCAAGGGAGAATAGTATAATTGAAAGTATGTTTGGCTTGAAATCTGAGACATAACTTTGACTTCTGTAGTATTTATCATCAGTATCTTCTTTAACAAGATTCTAATATCTGGTTTTCAGTCTCCCCATCAGTAAAATAAGTGAATTAAATGAGATTTTCTATGATTTTTCCTATCATTAATATTATATGATCCTATGACTTTTGTATCTCTTATGTTTGGTACAACACATTGCATGTTGTTATTTTGGTTGTTTTCAGACACCTCTGGCACTTCATGACCCCATTTGGGTTTTTCTTGGCAAACATACTGAAAAGGTTTGTCTCATTTTACAGATGAGGCAACTGAGGCAAACTGAGTTAAGTGACTTGCCCAGAGTCAGGAAGTGTCTAAGTTTGAATTGGAACATAGGTTTTCTCCGGGATCACTGCTCCTCCGACTACCTCACATTACATGTCGTAGATGCTTAATATTTATTGAAAGATATTATAAAAAGACTTCATGTTTCAGTCACACATATGAAAACATATAAAGCCTTGTCTTGATCCTTCCATTCATAATGTTTGTTTAAAAAAAAAAAAAGTTAAAGAGTATAGAGTTCAATCTATACTTGAGAGGTCACCTAGTCTAAACCTTGCCATTTTACAGATGAGAAAACCAAGTCTGAGGGAAATGATATGATTTGCACAATGTGACACAAGTGCTAGAGTCACAATTTGGTCCTATGCTCTTTGATTCTAAAACTGACACTTTTACTTTTCCTACTATAATATGCTGCCTCTAATTTGTTATAATTAAATCTTCAGATCTCTTCTAGCTTCTATTGTCAGTGCTTCCTTTTCTACAAAAAATCAAAAAATCAGCCAATCAATGATTTCTTGTATAATTTTGCCAGTCTATGTTCCTGGGATATGCTTTAGTCTCTTTTTGAAAAAAACAGTACAACAGTTGCCTATTTCTAATCTCATGGCAACTTTGTCACAGCTGTTGCCTATAATAAACAGGAATTATGAATGATAGTTCTTTTACTATACTTAACCTAATTTATTCAGACTAGGGATACTAACTCATTTAGAACAGCTAGAAGCTTCTAAGTTCTCTCCTTACTTTTCTTCAATTCATTTTTAACCACCAATCATAGTCTACCCTTTATAGTCTGAAAAGCATTATGCTTTTTGGCAGAAGATAGAAACAAAATAGGAATGAAGTAGTTCTATTATCAATAATAATTATTGTTGGTAAATAACTCCTCTACTAAAATTCTGTGCTAATATTTCTTAGTAGCAGAGTGATGACCCTTGGTTATTGATATTTATGGTGGCAGAAAACAAGCTCTGGAAATTTTGACACTAAAGGATATGTGGTGGAAAGAGGGTATAATAAAGGATTTTATAGTTATTGTCTGAAGACTAGGCCAGCTAAATTTGTAGTGACATCACCATAGGCAATTAATTTTTTGTGGTCACAGGAACTAATTGAACCATTTACAAAGGCATGGAGCAGTTGAGATTAGTACTAGTTAAGAGGAATACTCATCTAATCCTAGCATACCATGGAAGGAATATACTGCTTGCTCCTCATTTAATAAACATACCCACACTCACACCCACACCAAGAAACCAAAGGAAAGGAAAACCAGGCAAGAAATCCAAATCATGAGTAATACTCTCTAGCTAATCCCCATGACTTGATGGTCATTTAAAATATTTCTAACCTCCCCAATTTGTATTTAAAGATATCAAGGAGACAATCTAAGCTTCTTCTATCTTGGTCAACTGAATGAATGTATTGTACTAGAAATCGTGGAGCTATAATAAAGTCTCCACATATTACTTCTTTCAGTGTTCATTTTTCCATGTTACTATCTTATATATTCTAGTTACAATGAATTATAACTTGCATAGATGGGTAAGAGGATGTTGAGGATGAAGTGGAAATTATTGAATCCTTTCCCACTCCTCCATCCCACCAAGAAGTTGATTAGAGATCAAGCAATGATTAAACATTATGAGATATCTGGCCAGCCCAGAATCCTCTCAGATTCAAAGAATTTTAGCATTGGAAGGAACTCCAGTGGCCATCTAATCCAACCCAAATATGAATGGAATCCACATAGTAACATACAAATAATGTAGCTTCTGCTTGAACACCTCAGCCTCAAAGGAAATGGAATCAACATCTCTCATTAGTGCTAATTATTAAGACATTTTTCCTGACATTGTTTAAATTTGTCTTTTTGTAATTTCCATCTATAATTACTAGTTATGTCCCCTCAGAATCCCTGTTCTTCTCCCTATTTGGGTTAGCTCTCTTGGTTCTTCTAAAATCTGATGTAGTGTCACAATCTCAGTAGAAGCTGAATCCTCTCTGATGAGTGAGATCTTATAGTCACCATAGCTTCAGGACAAGATCCTAAAATCTCCTCATTTTAAAACTCAATTTCATGATATTATTTTGTGATAGGCATTGAGGACCAGGAATAGATTTGCAGTGATCAGACTTAAGACTGGAAACAGAATTATGTGATAGAAAAAACTGGGTTTTGAAATATTGAATAAGAAACATTATTTTTTTTGGTTTTTTATTTTCAAACTATATGCATAGATAGTTTTTAACATTCACCCTTGTGAAACTTTTATGTCCAATTTTTTTCTATCTTCCCCCAACCCCTTCCCTTAGACAGCAAGTATTCCAATATATGTTAAACATGTGGAATTTTTAAATATACATTTCCACTGTACAAGAAAAATCAGATCAAAAAGGGAAAAAATGAGAAAGAAAACAAAGAGCAAGCAAAACAACAACAAAAGGGGTGAAAATACTATGTTGTGATCCATAATCAGTCCAAACAGGCCTCTTTCTGATTCTCTTCATCAGAAGTCTGTTGGAATTGGCTTCAATCACCTCATTATTGAAAAGAAATATATCCATCAGAACTGATTGTCACATAATATTGTTGTTGCTGTGTACAATGGTCTCTTGGTTCTACTCACTTCACTTAACATCAGTTTGTGTAAGTCTCTATGGGCCTTTCTGAAATCATCCTAATTACTGAATCATAGTAGTTTACTTCATTTTGCTCATATATGAATTGAAAGAATTGTGTAAAATTATCCCTAGTCAACTTCTGGTCCCAATAATTTTTTGCTCAGTGATATATCACTAACTCTTCTTTGGGTTTTTATTTTTATTTTTTTATAATAATAGCTTTTTTTTCAAAATATTTGCAATTTCAACATTCACTCTTACAAAATCCTTTGTTCCAAAATTTTCTCCCTCCCTCCCCTAGATGGCAAATAATCCAATATAGGTTAAACATGTACAGTTTTAATAAATATATTTCCACATTTATCGTGCTGCACAAGAAAAATCAGATCAAAAGGAGAAAAATGAGAAAGAAAAAAATCAAGCAAACAAATAACCAAAAAAGGTGAAAATACTATGCTGTGATCCACGTTGTCTCCATAGTCTGGAAAAAGAGCACATAGCCCTTCCCATTACAAGTCTATTGGAATTGCCTTCAATCACATTATTGTTGAAAAGAGCCAAATCCATTTCAATTGGTCTTCATATAATCTCGTTGTTGTTGTGTATAATATTCTCTTCATTTTGCTCAGTATCAGTTGATGTAAGTTCAGGCTTTCCTGAAATCAGCCTTTTTATCATTTCTTATTAGAACAATAATATTCCATTACATTCATGTACCATAACTTGTCCAACCATTCCCCAACTGATGGGCACTCATTCAATTTCCAGTTCCACTACAACCATTTTTGCACATGTGGATTCTTTTCCCTTTCTTATGATCTCTTTGGGATACAGAACCCAGTAGAAACACTACTTGATCAAATGGTGTGCACAATTTGATATCCCTTTGAGCATAGTTCCAAATTATTTTCCAGAATCCTTCAATCATCTACTAGTAACGTATTAGTGTACCAGTTTTCCTACATCTCCCCAACATTAATAACTCCCACCTTTCTTTGTTTCTTTCCTTTCCTTTGTTCCTTCTTTTCCTTCTCTCCCTCCCTCCCTCTTTCCCTTCCTCCCTCCTTCCCTTCCTTTACTTCCTTTTTCCCTCCCTTCTTTCTCTCTTTCTCTCTTTCTCTCTTTCTTTCTTTCTTTCTTTCTTTCTTTCTTTCTTTCTTTCTTTCTTTCTTTCTTTCTTTCTTTCTTTCTTTCTTTCTTTCTTTCTTTCTTTCTTTCTTTCTTTCTTTCTTTCTTTCTTTCTTTCTTTCTTTCTTTCTTTCTTTCTTTCTTTCTTTCTTTCTTTCTTTCTTTCTTTCTTTCTTTCTTTCTTTCTTTCTTTCTTTCTTTCTTTCTTTCTTTCTTTCTTTCTTTTCTTTCTCTTCTTTCTTTTCTTTCCATGATTCTCTGTGTTCCTCATATTCATTGTTTCTTATAGAACAATAACTTTCAGGTATCTATCTTATTTACAACTTCTTGCTACCAAAAATGCTGCTACAAATATTTTTGAGTTTGTGAAACTTTTCTTTTTATTTTTAACTCTCCTTTGGGGGGGTTATGTATCTAGCAATAGGATCTCTGTGTCAAAAGATACAGATGTTTTAATTACTTTTTAATTTTAAATCTGAATTTCTTTCCATAACAGTCAGATCAATTAACAGCTTTGTTAAATGTATATTAGTGTCTGGCAGTTATTTCTCTGTCTAAGTTATCATGCTACTCTATGTTAAAGCATAGAATGTCAGAACAAGAAGCTAACAGGGACAGGGGTTATGGTGGACTATGTATATGGAATGTTGCATAAACTATTAGATTTGATTGATTTCAGATGATTTTACTGAACTGATTTTCTCCCCTCTTTCTTTTAAAATTTTTTCTTCAAGGGATGGCTCAAAGGTTATTTAAGGTAGAGGGATATCTTTAGAAATGCAGCTGATTTATAAGTAAAAGTTATCAATAAAAATAATATTAATTTTTTACAAAAGAAAAATAACTACCAAATACACCAAATTATTTTATATTAATTGGTTAATATGTTATGACATTAGAAAGCCATGTCAGTATCAAAAGATTGTTTATTAAGGACTGAGTAAAATGCATTGGGTGATCTTCAAGAGATAATAATAAACTTATGCATCCTTCTCCACTCTAGACATAGAGAAATCTGCCAAGTAGGTGATGATATTTGTGCTGGTTGCTCAGAGTACCCACTAGAGACATGATTAGATTCTTACTCTGATGTATTTCTTTGGGTCTTTATAGATTTTAAGAAGGGAGAGTTACTAAAACATTACCTCATTAGGTTAGAGTACTTTTTACATGATTTATCAAAACCGTGCTGGGTGATATAAAGGATCTCGAGCCTGACCTGGAATTAGGAAGACATGGTTTAAATCCTGCCTCAGACCTTTACTGCCTATATGATCCTGAGCAAGCCATTTAACCCTATTTGTTTTAGTTTCCTTATCTATAAAATTAAATGGAGAAGGAAATGGCAAACTATCTTAATAGTACCTTTGCCAAAAAAATCCCAAATGAGTTCATGGAGAGTAAGACATGACTAAAACAACTCAACAACAAAGAATAAGGTTTTGGTTAGTAAGTGTGCATTCTTGCTTTGCATGGTGTACCCCAATGCATTAAATGACATTAAACAGAAGTAAATATTATATGGCATCATTGAGGTATAAGGTGAGCTGGGGTAATGTCAATCTGATAAATTTACTAAGTACTTATCATTATAATGGATCCTCATATAGCACCTTAAGATTTTTCAAGGCTATTCTCATCTGATTACCACAAGAACCTTGTGTTGTAATTGTTAGACACATTATTACTCCATCACACACATGAGGAAATTGATAACTGAGGGATATTATGTAATATGTTCAGACTCACATAGCTAATAAGTGGCTGAGACCGGAATCAAATCTAGGTCTATTAATTGCTAAATGAATGTTTTCTCCATCATGGTATTCAATGTTAGTCCTATTGGGGGAAAAATCTCTATCTATTTATGATTATCAAATCATAGATATAGAGCCAGGAGGAATCTTTCCTCCTTTTACAGATAAAGAAATGGAAGAGATTTAAGAGATTTGCCCAAGAGTACACATTTTCTACATCTAGTCCTCTAACTCCAGCTCTAGCTTTCTTTCTATTTTACTACAATTAATTAATTCTTCCACATCATGGATTTTTAAGTGTATAACGCCAATCTAAAAAATCCTCATAAAAGTTTTTGTCCTTTCCTTTGTACCAAAGGAGAAATCTGAATTATTATGTTTTAAAAAATAAAATATATTGATAATATACAATACTACACAAATATTTTATGCATTTCTGAGTTTCATAATTTTTCTGTTATTTGCTAGCCTTCATGTGTCATCTGTAGCTTTTACAAAACTTCCCCCAAATTCCCATTTAATTTCTTATGTCGACCCACAAAATCTCAAAACCATGATGGGGAAAGTTTCAATGTGGAAAGGATAACTATACTTCCCCAAGAGGTCTGGAAGACCAAGGAAGCTAATGGTCACTTAGAATGGTGTCAAGTAGTGACTCCCTCCCCTAAAGCCTCTCAGTCAATGAGTGGGCAAAACTGAACTCAGAGAAGTTCCCCAGAGTTCTGTCCTGGACCCACTTTTCTCTCTAACAACTCATCAGTTCTCAAAGATTCAATTACAATCTCAACACAGAATGGCTCCCAAATCTATGTAACTAACCATAATCTCTTTCCTAAACTCCAATCATTCATTGCCAACTGCTTGCTATCACCCCTTAGATATCCCAAAGGCATCTCAAACTCAGCATGTCCAAAATGGAACTTATTATCTTCCCCTCTGCAAGGATATGCTGGAGGTAGCTTATACCAGCTTGTGAGAGCTGATAGTTAACTTTTCAGCTTGAGCATTTATTTACCCCTCAAAAATCAAGAAAATGTTACAAATAAGGGCTTGAATTATTATTTTGTTAATTGATATTTGTCTAGTCTTAGGAAACTAATGGAGAATATGTTAATGATTTAGATTAAGCTAAAAGTGTATGTCAATGTGTACATGTTTTGAGAGTACATTTTCCAACCACCCTTTCTCCTAATCAGTTATTCCCTTCCCAACCTCCTGGATTTTGTTGAGAATACTTCCAAACTTCTAATCACTTGCAGCTCACAGCCTTATAGTTCTTAATCCTTTCTTCTACCTGACCTTCCTCTTTCCCATCTTTCTCTCTCCTCATATCCAGGCAGATGTCCAGCCTTGTTTATTTTTTCTAACACAACCATTCTCTCACTATTTATTTTATGCGTTCACTCATCACCTCTTGCCCAGAACACTTTAATCACTTGCTAATTGATCTCTCTATTTTGAGAGTGTCCTTATATCAATTCTTCTGATCACTATGTGACTGCTTACTTTGTGTAAGTTCTCTGTAAAACAGTGCTCTGGTAAGTGTGTGTTTGGCATTTGAACTACATGGTTAGCCTATTGGAGTTTCACTCTCTGCAATAAAGTTTAAAGTCTTGATGGTTCAGCTTTGGAGAGGACCTTAGTGTTTGGTACCTTATATTGTCAAATAATCTTCAGGATCTTCCTTAAACAATTTAAATAGAAGCTATTCAGTTTCCTCTCATAGCATTGGTATAGTTTCATGTAGTGTAGTCAGCTCTGTAGACCTTCAATATTTCTAGAGAACTTTAATATTGATTATAAGACATGGGAAATGTTAGCATAGGATGGTTCAGCATGTTCTGCCCACATAAAAAAAGTGTTCTCCATTAGCAAAGCAGAATCATAGACACACAAAGGAAACATGAACTGTGCAAATGCAGAGATATTTCTACCTTACACGTTCTAACAGATCCCTAGTCCTTCTGAACTTGTATTGGTCTGATTAGCTACTGCTACATCATATCTTGACTCTAATGTTGTGATGTCATTGATGTTCTTCAAAAACAAAGGATGAACAACAAACAACAATTGATCTTCCTGTTTCTAGTTTCTCCCCTCTCAAATCATCTAATGAAGATGGTTCCGGAATATTCATGAGGAGCAGGTCTAATCATGTCACTGCCTTGCTCAAAAATTTTCAGTGATTTTCATTTCCTATAAAATAAAATATTCCTTAAGATATTATTAAAGGTGTTCCTGTCTAATTTAATATTACTCTTCATTAATTCTTTCCATACTACTAATTGCTCCTCAGACTCAGTATTACATTACTTACCTTTGTGTGTTTGCCATCCTCCATACCTGGAATATAATCTCTCCCCTTCCTCATTTGTCTTAGAAACAGCTAGGTGGTACAGTAGACAAACCATCTTGTAGTCAGAAATACCTATGTACAGATCCAATCTCAGATACTTAATTAGCTGTATGATCCTAGACAAGCCTTGAGTTTTCTCATCTACAAAATGGAGATAATTATAACTCCTACTTTCCAGAGTTATTGTGAAGATCCAATTACATAATATTTGTAAAGTAACCTGGCACCTAATAGACACTGTAAAAATGTTAGCTATTTTATTATTGACTTCAAAAATCTTATCTTTAAAAATCCTTTTTTAAGTTTTTCCACACAAACTATTACTGCTCTCTTCCTCCTTCTCAAGTTTCATTGTACAATACTTGTACATGTTCCCAATACTTTATTTATTTTTTGAGAGGGAAAGTGGCATTTCAGTGCAGAATTTGCCCTAGTTCTTGAGGCTCTGTTCTGAAGAGATGGAAGGCATGTTTCTATTGCCTTGTGGCTTGCAAGGGAATGGTATTGGTGTTGGTGTTGAGGAGAGTGGGGAATAAGCTTTAAGCAACTTTTTATCAGAGCGCTAGACTGGTTTGCAAATTGAGCCAAACTATGAAAAAAAAAAAAGAGCCTAACTGATACATTGTTGGTGGAGTTGTGAAAGAATCCAATCATTCTGGAGAGCAATCTGGAACTATGCCTAAAAAGTTATCAAACTGTGCATATCTTTCATCCAGCAGTGTTACTCCTGGGCTTATATCCCAAGGAAATACTAAAGGGAAAGGGACCTGTATGTGCCAAAATGTTTGTGGCAACCCTTTTCATAGTGGCTAGAAGCTGGAAGATGAATGGATGTCCATCAATTGGAGAATGGTTGGGTAAATTACGGTATATGAAGATTATGGAATATTATTGTTTTGTAAGAAATGACCAGCAGGAGGAATACAGAGAGACTTGGAGAGACTTACATCAACTGATGCTGAGTGAAATGAGCAGAACCAGGAGATCATTATATACTTCAACAACGATACTGTATGAGGATGTATTCTGATGGAAGTGGATATCTTCAACAAAGAGAAGATCTAATTCAGTTCCAATTGATCAATGATGGACAGAATCAGCTACACTCAGAGAAGGAACACTGGGAAATGAGTGTAAACTGTTTGTATTTTTGTTTTTCTTCCCAGGTTATTTTTACCTTCTGAATCTAATTCTTCCTGTGCAACAAGGAATTTGGTTCTGCACACATATGTATTGTAGGAGATACTATAACACATTTAACATGCATGGGACTGCCTGCCATCTAGGGGAGGGGGTGGAGGGAGGGAAGGGAAAAATCAGAACAGAAGTAAGTGCAAGGGATAATGTTGTAAAAAATTACCCACGCATATGCACTGTCAAAAAAAGTTATAATTATAAAATTAATTTTAAAAATAAAATTTAAAAAAAGAGTCTAATTGTAGAAAATGGCCAAATACCGGCAAACATAGTTTGGGTTTGATTTTGGAATGGAAGGAGGCACTCATAAATCATGGAATAGTTTAACAATGCAAAATGCAGCCAAACAACAATAAAAAGAGTGAAAATTTTATGTTGTGATCCACAATCAGTTTCCACAGTCCTCTCTCTGGGTGCAGATGGATTTCTTCATCACAAGACCATTGGA
The DNA here is from genome assembly GCF_048593235.1 of Sminthopsis crassicaudata. Taxonomy (NCBI): domain Eukaryota; kingdom Metazoa; phylum Chordata; class Mammalia; order Dasyuromorphia; family Dasyuridae; genus Sminthopsis; species Sminthopsis crassicaudata. The sequence continues at coordinate 281,026,165 of NC_133620.1, read as the reverse complement.
ACTGCCCTGAATCATTTCATTGTGGAAGAGAGCCACTTCCATCAGAATTGATCATTTTTAATCTTGTTATTGCCATGTATAATGATCTCCTGGTTCTGCTTATTTCACTCAGCATCAGTTCATGTAAGTCTCTCCAGGTGTCTCTGAAATCACCCTGCTGATCATTTATTATAGAATAATAATGTTCCATTATATTTATATATCATAACTTATTCAGCCAATCTCCAACTCATTGACATCCACTCATTTTCCAGTTTCTAGCCACTACAAAGAGAGCTGCCACAAACATTTTTACATATATGGGTCCCTTTCCCTCCCTTATGATCTCTTTGGGATATAAGTCCAGTAGAAATACTGCTGGATCAAAGGATATGTGCAGTTCAAAAGTTCTTTGGACATAGTTCCAAATTGCTCTCCAGAATGACTGAATCAGTTCACATCACTTTCCTACTTCTTATGGAAATGTATCTGAACAGTGAGTCATCTTCAGATAAGATATGATGATTTAAATGATCTTGGAATCCCACCACAACTGAAAGCCCCCTTAGGTAATCAGAAAGCTACTTTAGGGTTAGTTAAATTAAAATTTAATTAACCACAACCATAATTAAATTATAGCTAATCCCATGGACTGCTCTTTTAAAAAATTCTTAATTTTTCTTTTTGCTTTTAAGGAAAAGAAAATCTTCTTACAATAAGGAAAAAAGGAGTTATGCAATCCATGGGGGGAGGGAAAGATTATGTGCCTAACCTATGTGGTGAGGACATAGAAGTAGATAGTAGTGTCATCACTAGCTTTTCTCATTAGAAGGGAGCCTCCTTTAGGACCAAGTGCTTAGAACTAGAGCAGAGGGGTTCCTTAGTGGAGACTTGAGAAGTAGTAGTTCTAATCCACTCAACTAAGTTCTTAGACTACTGATACTTTTACATTTCCCTTATTGATGATCTATGTACTTCATATAATAACCCTTTTAAACCTTTTCTTCTCATTCATCTTTATCATCTACTCATACATTACCAAAAAAAAAATCCCCAAAAAACAAAAACAAAAAAACAAAAAACCAAAAAAACCCAAAACGGACAACCTTTGAGAATTTCTTCTGTGAATTTTTTTTTTCACATCTTCTCAATATCATCTAAGGTAGCCAAAGGATACATAGGATAGAGCTCTGGTTTGAGAGCCAGGAAGACCAAAGTTCTAATATTGCCTCAGATACTTATTAGCTATGTGACCACCATAAACAAAAGTTTCCTTGTGTATAAAATACCCATAATTATAGTGTCTCCCTCACAGGGTTGCTGTGGATACCAAATTATATATCATCAAAATGCTTTGCAAACCTTAAAGCATTAACTAAATGCTTATTATTATTGTATCTCATTTCCTTCTTCATTTTTGAAAGAAGGAATAGCCCATTTACTTGTCAGGGCCCAATCATCTATTTGTGTCTTTGATCTTATCTCTTTCTGTCTCATTCTGGAGTTTGTCTCTTTGACCATCCATTCTCTCTTTATAATCTCATTTCTCTTCCCTCTGCAACTCATCTTTCACATAGCTGACAAAATGATATTCCTAAAGCACAAGTTTGACCCTTTTATTATTCTGGTCAAAAGCTTCAATGGTTCCCTAGGATAAAATATAAAATCCTTTGTTTGCCATTTAAAGCCTTTGATAGTCTGGCTCCAATATATATTTCTAGACTAGTTTCACATTACTCCTTTTCATAGACTCTTTATTCCATTCAAAGTGACCCACTTTATATTTGCCATGTGTCCCATCTTAGTATTTTGGTAAAGACTTGCCCCACATGCTTGGAAAGCTTTTTACATTTTTTCCTGGAATTCTTAGCTGCTCCTTCAAAGTTGAATGCCACCTTCTTCAAGATGCCTTTCCTGATTATCTCTCACTCCCTGACACTACATTCTATTTATTTATTTATTTTTCATTTATTATTAATTTTTTAAAAGTTTACCCTACTTCCATCTCGAATGCTCATACAGACTGTTTATGCCCAACCTGGGATGGAGTCTTTTGAGCCCATGTGGGTTTGATCAGCCACAGTAGAATGCAAGGTCCTTGAGGGGAAGAATTATTTCATTTTTGTCTTTGTAATTTACTGATATCAACAAAGTAAATACCTAATAAGTATTGGTTGCACTGAATAGAAAAAAAAAAAAAAAAAACAGTGTCTTTAAATAATTAAAGGTTAATCATGGATTAATCTTTTTCCAGGGTGGGGGGGGGGGGAAGGCAGGGCTAGCTATTGAAAGTAGAATTGGGAAAATGGTTAGAAGTCACAAAGTGGAATATTTAGGCTGGAGGTGAGAAAACCTTTCTCACATTTAAAGTTGTCTTTTGAGATGGTGGATCTTCAGGTATCCACTAGATGACTACTTATTAGGTATGTTGCAGGGAAATTCCTATTCAGATATGTGTTATAGAAGAAATATCCTCTTTGAATTCACATTGTAGGTAACTGCAATCAAAAATATATTTACCACAACACAGAGGTAAAACCTAGGTTTTGTTATTATGCTAAACCATTAGTTCAGGTGTCAGAGTATCTGAACCCCAATTAAGACTCCAACAAGGTTTCTTCTAGGCAAAAATACATCAGAGTGACAGAGAAATAATTCATTTGCATATTGCAATCTTATTCATTCCCTTTAGATCATAAAAGTTAGAGAGAAGATAGATTCATAATCCTATGCTTCCTTCAATGTCATAAAAGTTGAACAACTTAGTTCAATAATAATAATCTCATACCTTCCTTAAGGAAATAAGCCTCATCAAACAGATTCTACAAGTAAACTAAATCAGTTCACAATTAAACTACATTTAAAGCATTAAGAAATAGGTTAATTGAGGAGAAAGATTTACATGTTACCTGGAAGTCAGGATTGAAAGTTGCTCTGGCTTTTTGTCTCAGAAATGTTTAAATTTTTAAGCAAATTTTCACTTCCAATGGGCCATATTTGCGTCAAGTCAACAACCACTCAACTAGAAAAAAATGACCCTGGACTTCCTTTATTATTATTATTTCATGAGTTAGGTTTTGGTCAGGAAAGATTAACACCAATTAATTAATCAAGTTATCAATTTATTAATATCAAAATAGGCTTTAACCAAAACTTGTAGAAGGAAGGACTGTGAATCCTAAATAATGAAAGGAATGGGCAGCTGGCATGGTGCAGTGGTTAGAGCACCAGCCCTGAAGTCAGAAGGAACTGAGTTCAAATCTTACCTCAGACACTTAACATTTCCTAGCTGTATGACCCAATTGCCCTAACAAATAATAATAATAATAAAAGTAAGTTAAAACTTTCATAACACAGGAATGGCAGCAAAGGGGCCCTGAGGTCCATCTCAACTCTTATTTTGTGAGGTCAAGGCTTCAGTATTCTAGAGGATAGAGGAACCAGTGCTCTGGCTCTCTGGAGTAACTGAACTCTTAACCGTAGAGAAGATGTAGCAATGACCATCGGACAACTTTGAAAACACCTGTGATCTTGAAAGGAAGAACGGAATGCTTGACTGAACATTTTATCCCTCTGTGCAACCCCAATGGATTCTTCTCTCAGACTTCTTTCCTGTCAACAACTATCCTATCTGAGGAAAACTGCAGACTCTCCAAAAGGTAGGCTTGCTGGGGCAGCAGACTGTGCTCCTTCTCTCCCTTATGAGGAGACAAGCAGCAGAAATAAAATAGTCATCTAGTGATAGGGCTAAATCTGGAGTAGAACTGTCTCCTGAATTCCTAAACTCATGCAAATCAGTCAACAAGATTTAATTTTTGCTGCCTGCTATCTATATGCAAGGCACTTAGAGTCAGAAAGACAACATTATAGTGTGTATAGATATCTGGTTTTGAAATCAGGAAGACATGAACTCATGGGCTGTGTGATCCTGGACAAATGTCTTAGACTGTGCTCTTTGATCTAGACCTCTCTAACAATCTGTTTCTTACCTTTATTGATAAAGTTTCTTCTGTTGGGACCTTCTTTTCTTAGTTAAATTACAGGTTTAGTCCCTATGAATTGTAGATATAAAGACCAACATATAACAGTACCTGCCTTTAAGAAAGTTCCTTCCTTCCTCTCTTCCTCCCTCCCTTCCTCCCTCCCTTCCTTCCTCCCTTCCTTCCTCCCTCCCTTCCTTCCTTCCTTCCTTCCTTCCTTCCTTCCTTCCTCCCTCCCTCCCTCCCTCCCTCCCTTCCTTCCTTCCTTCCTTCCTTCCTTCCTTCCTTCCTTCCTTCCTTCCTTCCTTCCTTCCTTCCTTCCTTCCTTCCTTCCTTCCTTCCTTCCTTCCTTTCTTCCTTCCTTCCTTCCTTCCTCTCTTCCTCCCTCTCTTCCTCCCTCCCTTCCTTCCTCCCTTCCTTCCTTCCTTCCTTCCTTCCTTCCTTCCTTCCTTCCTTCCTTCCTTCCTTCCTTCCTTCCTTCCTTCCTTCCTTCCTTCCTTCCTTCCTTCCTTCCTTCCTTCCTTCCTTCTCTCTCTCTCTCTCTTTCTCTCTCTCTCTGCCTGTCTCTGTATCTGTCTCTTTCTCCCCCTTCTTCTGTCTCTTTCCATCTCTGAGTCTGTCTGTCTCTTGTTCTCTGTCCCTCTCTGCCTCCTTAAGAAATATTGGCATTTGAGAAATGAAGGAGGCAAAATTTCAGAATTCAAAGATGTTTCAACTGTGCAAAGGCAGTGAGAGGTGATGGAATATTGTGCATGTGGAACAGTTAAAAGGTCAGTCTTGTTGGACCATAGAATGCAGCAAGGGGAATTATGTGTAATAAAACTGGGATCAGGTCATGAAAGATTTTAAATAGCAAACATCTTTCACTTGTGTTCACCCCTTCCTCCCCCCTTGAAAACTTATGCTTCTCCTTCTCCTCTGAGCAGAACCTCAGGGACTAGGGCAAATTCTCTACTGAAATGCTGCCCTCCCTCTCCATAATCCAATAAAGGAACAAAATTAACTGATTTTCTGAGCATGCCTAGTACACCCCAACACACTGATGCACTTCTAATCTGCCCACTTAAGCAATTACTCTAGCAGGTGGGTTTGATCACACTCATGCCTGCCAGCGTGCACGTTTGCCTTTTTGCTTAATTATGGCAGCAGCATCTTCATTTTTAATTGTTTATGTAGGAAGGGGAGGAGGAGGGAGCTAATTAAGCCACAGAGAGAGGAACAAGGATATCTGGTAGACTTTATTGCTGAAAAAGACTAACTCTTCACCAAATGGGGTGAGAACAGGTACTTCCCATTCTCAGTTTTCTGTCATCCTAGGGTGTCTCTGATTATCCTAAGGAAAACTATTAAATTATAATAATGAATTTTAAATATTATTTCACCTTGTTGTTATTTTTAAAAAATTTCTATTTTGGGAGAAGCAATTGGTGTAGTGGATAAAGAGCTGACTACATGAGTCAAGAAAGAACTGGGTTCTAGTATGACATATTTCAGCTGAGTAACTCATGACGTTACTCTCTCATTGAACTCCAGTGGCTCCCTATTTCATGTAGAATCAAATATAAAATCATTTGGTTGGTTTTTCAAAACCTTCAAAACCCTCCTGATTTCCAGACTTCCTACACTTGAATGCTTTTCATATATTCTATGATCCAGAAAAGTTGGTAATACTCTTTTTCATTACCTCCTGCCTGGAATGCTCTCTTACCTCTGCCTTATGTCTTTCTTGGTTTCTTTGAAGATTCACCTCAAACCCTGCCTTTTATAAGAGACTCCCCCTCACCCTCATACCAACTCACTGCTCATGCTTATCATCCAAGATTCTCTCCTATTTACAATATGTATATACATAAGATATATATGCATATGTCATATCTAGTTATTTACATGTTATGTCTTTCATAAGAATGTGAGCTCTGTCAGGGCAGGGATCATATGATGGCCAATTTTTTTTGTATTCCCAGCATTTTGTCTACTATCTAGCATTGTTGGATGATGGTAGTAATAACATATTTGAGAGTCAATCTACCAAAGCACACTTAAAAATCTAGTTAGAAAATTCTAAAAGAACTTTTAAAAATAATTGGAGGAATATTCAGTATTCGAATTTGGGCTCATAATAAAAAGAAAAGAGTAATAAAGACAATTGTTAATTACCAATTTAATGCTTCACAAATCAATTATAAACAAGAGACTACAGAATTCAATAATATAATAACAATTCACTTGGAGGGGGGACTCAAATACTAAGGGAAATAATGAAAGAAATATGCAGGAATGAAAAGGGAATAGTACTTCCAGCACTCAAACTATATTATGAAGCAACAGTCACCAGAACTATTTGTTATTGGCTTTAAAAGAAATAGAAAATCAGATCAATAAACCAAATAGACAAGGCAAAATCATAAATAATGAAACTATAATGTAACTCAATAACCCAATGTTCACTGAATCCCCAAAGGCAAATTACTTAAGAAAAAATTCCCTATTTGACAATAACTTCTGGGAGAATCAGAAAGCTGTTTGGCAGAAATTAAACTTAGAGCAACATCTTATACCATATTTCACAATAAATTCAAAAAGGATATGCAACCTGAAGAAAAGCAAATCATTCCAAGTCCTGGATAGGGGATGAATTCTTAACCAAACAAGGAATATAGGCAAAAACAAAATATAAAATGTTGATTACATAAGATTGAAAAGATTGTTTATAAACAAAATTAATTAATCTAGGATAAAAAGGGAAGCTCTTATATAGGGAAAATATATGCATGTAATTTCTGTGACAAGAGTTTGGTATCTAAAATATATCGACAACTAACAGAAATATATGAACAAAAAACATGCTTCAATGGGCATTAAAGGATATGAACAATTTTCAAAAGAATTGCAAACTATTGACAACTATATGAAAGAGTATATGTAGCTAAATGGGGCCCCCTGGGACTATTGGGAATATTAAATCTCCAAAACTCAAGTAATCCAATCAACCTCTGAGCTTCTTTTTTTATACTATGGTGAAGTAAATGTTAGATTTTATATCTGGGTTAGATCTAGATCTAAATAGAAGTCTAGGATCTTACTCACAGTTCCCCCAAACTTGCCAGATATGACTGGATCCTGGATTTCCTTAGAAATGATATCTATTCCTTTTACCTCACATAGACTACCATCTGATCTAGGACTTCTGCCACCATAGCCTCAGAGTCCAGTCAATACTTTGTTATTAATGTTGTGTTGTTCCTTCAGGAACAGAGGCAGTTTCAGGTTTCTGCCCACTAGTATCAGGGACAGTTTATAGGTATCTCTAAAAAAGGGAAGGGATGTTGAGCTTTCCAGGTTAAAGCAAACAGTTCCTCACTATTCTCAACTACAGTAATAGAAAAAACAAATATTGGTGAAATCAATTATGCCATATTACTCATCCTGGATTTGGGCTACCTGGTCTATGACACTGATGAGGTTAAGAATGGCTGAGATGATGGACATGATGACTTGGTTCAGCTCCATGTAATCCTGTAACTGCCAGATATCATCAGCCTTCCTAACAGGTAACACAAGATTATTGTTAGGGGAGCTGATATAACAAATTACTCCAGCTTCCATTTCTATAACTAGAGAAGAAATATCTTTCACCTTCTTGGAAACCCAATATTGTATAGTTTTAGCTACATGAGATGTTTGGGGAAACTATAAAGTTTCCATTTGACCCTTTCAAGAGTAACATACACAGATGTCACCGAAAGGGTCTTCAAAGATGTTGATTCCCAAGATTCCATAATGCACGTTTGCCCTTTGTGTTTTCTCTGAATGTTGCAAATGGGGCAGAGATTTTAGAGGATTCCTAAGACTTCAGGGGCCTAAGGCGCTCTTGTTTTTCAGTGGTGGATTTTCCCAAGCAGAGCACTCCATCATTTGTTTTTTTGTCAACTCCATGTCTCAGGATCCATACCGACAAAGCTCCTTCTAGAAGAGGGTTTCATTTCCCTCAGCCCACTTGGGAGAGCTCACATTTCTCTCCTCCAATTCAGAGAGAATCTATTTGCACTGATAGCAGTATTTTCCCAAGCTGCAACTTGCTTGTCTTACTTCTTCAAATATCACCCATTGATCAGCCCATATATAGTTTGTTTGGTGGAAGGGACTCATAGCTAAAATCTGAAGGTATTCTGGGGGGGCTTCACTCAGAAAGCAGGATCTAATGGGCCTTAGGGCATACTGGGCACAGGTTTTGGCAGGCTATGCAAAAGAAGGATAGCTGTCTGAGTCCAATCTGTCAAACATATTTCCTTTAGGCACTTCACCTTATCCTTTGCAGATTAAAGGGCTGGCTGTACCAAGAAT
>NC_133620.1:280615362-280635362 GCF_048593235.1 Sminthopsis crassicaudata | reverse complement strand
AGGGGAGGGAGAGGGAGGTAGAAGGGGCTGCGGGACTCTCTCTGGGCGCCACCGCCATCTACACGGTGCTCTCCATCACCCACTCGGAGCTGCCATAAGTGCCCCTGGGCCCCACGAGGTCACTGTCCTCAAACTGCAGGAGCATGCCATTGACCGAGAGGCTGCGCCTGGTCCAGATGTTCGTCGCTCTCTGCGGCGGGCTAAAACCTCCCTGTGCAGCTGCGCCCCCCGAAGCCCCGGACACCGCCCCTGCCGCGGCGAAGTCCCCCATGTCAAAGGAGTGGCTGCGCCGCGCTTTGCACTCCAGCGGCAGCGGCAAGAGGCTCCTGGCCCGTGCCGCGGGCGGGCCCAGCAGCGGCTCGCGGTCTGAGTGACGTCCCACTGGCCCCGGCCCCGACCGAAGTCCTGGAGTCTAAGTGGCTCCTCCTTCCTCTGGCACTTGAGGTCCAACGAGGCGAAAGCCCCCATGAGGCGGTCGAGATTAGGTTTGGTGCGAGCTCCGGGCGGCGGGAGCCTCCAAGGGCCCTGGCCACCCACCCCGTCCGTGCTGCCCAAGGAGCTGGAGGACGAGGAGGAGCCACTGCTGTGCCCCAAGCCTCCACCACCACTTCTGATCCCCGCCCCGCCAGCCCCAGACGCCCCAACACCGCTTCCAAAATGCTCGTTCCTCATGGACGCCTTGGGGTGCACTTGCGGTGGGGCCCCGTTCTGTACCCCACTAGATGGTGGCGGCGGCGGAGGCGGCTGCGACCCGTTGGTTTGGGAGTAGACGTTGCTGACAGTTGCAGCATTCATCTTCCCAGGACCCTGGTGATTGCACACCTTGTAGCGCACCATGAGGATGACGATGAAGACCAGCAGCGTGGCCACAATGATGCCCCCGATGACCAGAATCATTGTGCCTCCCAGGATCTGACTGTGCATGGACTGGCACTGCGGATAATCAGCCTTGGTGGAGAATTGGGCGCAGCCCACGATGTTGGTGGCCGTGAGTGTGGTGGCCGTGTCATCCCACATCGCCAACACGCACAGGTCATAGCCGGTCCCCGACACCAGATTATTCACCACGAAGGCCTTGTTGGAAGCTGGGATCATCCTAAGGGTGCGTGTGGGAGGAGGGAGACACAGAGGGTAGGTCGAGTGAAGGACAGAGACAACGACAGTAAGAGAAAGAAAGAGAGGGGAGAGAAGAGGAGGGATGGAGTGGGAGAGAAAGAAGCAGGATAGAGTTAGAGATAAATGCAGTGACAGAGACCAAAGACAGAACCAGAAAGCAGAAAGAGAAAACGGGTGGAAGAAGAGACGGGGAATAGCAGATGAAGGAGCAGTGTAAGCACATATGACCAGGGAGAAGAGCCAGAGATTGAGAGACGGGGGAGAGTGAGAGAGAGCAAGAGACAGAAAAATATGGTTAAAAGACAGAAAAAGACACAGTGATGAACAGATTGGGCGGAAGAGACAGAAGGATAGAGAAAAAGTGACAGGAAGAGAAGAGAAACAGGAGGGCAAAGGGAACACGAAAATTCAACATGGCGATAAAGACAGGTCACAAGACATAAAGAGATAAAAACAGAGATGAGGTGGGAGAGAGAAATGAAAAGAAAAAAGTAAAAGGGAGGCACATAGGATGTGACAGAAGGGGAAGGGGGGGAGGAGAGACAAAGGAGAAAGGGGTTAAAGAGGTATTCTAGTCCATACGAGTTCCAACCCATTGCTCTTCCCCTCAGGGTGCTGGAGAGAAGCATTGATAAAAGTGAAGCTTTCCTACTTATCTGAGACAAATCCTCTTTCACACTGGAAGAGGAGATAGAGGTAGGAGACTTAAACTCAGTTGATAAGGCTCTTGCTGAGGGCTGCCCTGACTTCAGGAAAAGGGTCAGGGAGCCAGAATGAAGGGAGAAGGTCCAGGGATCTGCAACTCCTATGCTTAATTTAAGTTCAGTCTACTCAACATTCACTCATAATCCTATATCCCCATGTCATACAAGGACAGCTGGGGGGGGGGGGAGAAGTATTTTATGCATTTTAAGATGTGTTTTAAATTTGCATTTTAAATATTAGTTGTAGTAATAATAGTTAATATTTATATAGCACTTAAAGGTTTGCAAAGTGCTTTACAAATATCTCACTTTATATTCACAACAACCCTGGGAATTAGATGCTATCATTATCCCCATTTATATTTATTCCCCATACATGAAGAAATTGAGGCCAATGTTAAATGACTTGTCCAAGACAAGTTGTTTTAGTTTTAGGATTCTGGGGACCCAAGCTCCATTTCTGACCTCAGTGGCCCAAAGCAGGATTGTAGACATATGAAGCTGAAAAGGACCAAATGGTCATCCTATCCTTCCGTCTGCCCCTAGTTCCCCCCAGGCTCCAATCTATTTCTGTTGCTATACTAGTTTAATATTTATTTATGCCCTTCTGTGTGTTCATCTTTGTAAGGGAATTTAGAGAAAAATGTCCAAGTTCTTGGTCAAGAATTGCTTTTAGTCTCCTTGCCTCTCAAAGATATAAAATGGTCTCATAAATGAGCTGTTCTAAAGGGACCTTAGACATAATCTAGTTAATCCCCCATTTTACAGATGGAGAAACTGAGTCTTAGAAAGAAGAATGTCCCAGTGTTAAAGCCAAGATGTTTTCCAAGATCTCTTTATTTCAATCTATCATCCTTTCTTCTGCACCACCATACTAATTGTTTGTACACAAACCTGATCCTCTAGCCTTTTAAATCTTTGAAGGATCCCATTATTTCCTGAGTAATTCCAAATGCCTAGTTAAATTCTTGAGATGATCTCTGATTTCAGCTGACATAAATGCAGACATTGTTTATCACTTTCCATATTTTATTTTTCCCCCTCTTTCTTTAAGACTGGGTTTCCATATATCTTACCCAGTTTCTTGGTGCAGGTGCCAGTCAAGTAATAATCAACATAAGAACTTTGACCTGTTTTGATTCTGAAATAGGAGGATTTTCCCCTCTTTAAGATAATCTGGTGGCCACCTGTTCCCAATGCATCACTATTAATGTAGAATTTAGTTTGGTCACATGATCTGCTTAACCTACTGAAGCACTTAATTTAAGCACTCTGGAGCCTCCCTAATAGCTGGAATTGTATGTGTGCTCCACTATGCTGGTCTTTACGCAGGTTAACCTCTGGCCCCTTTGTGAAGATCTTTAAAAGTCCCACTCTTTTATAATTGTTATGTTAACTTATTGAAAACCGTCCTTTTCCAATGATGAAATCAGAGATGAGGACCAAAAACTTATTGGTAAGTATCTCCATATCTAAAGTCTGAAGGGGTAAAATGAGGATGAATACAAAAAACAAACAAAAAATCCAACCAATCAACAAAGAACAACAACAACAACAACAACAAAATAAATAAATAAATAAACAAGAATACATCCAGGGGCTGAGCTGCTCTGTTTTATGGGAAAGAAAAGACCGGGTATCTGCCACTTCCAAAAGGTAAAGGGGTTAAGAGTTCCATGGAACTGAGACTCTAAGTTCATGGATGGCTTCTGCAGAGAACTATGGTCCTTACTTCCTCTTCTTGTTGCATACTGAACTTCAGTACATTTAAGGTTCCACTAACTCAGGCAACTGAGACCCAACTATAACCTTTGTGCTAAAGCTCTGTTTCCCTCTCTTGAATCAAAGAGCACCTTTGCCATTCACTGACTGAATGACCTTAAACAATAAATCTTGCTGGGGCTGGGAAAAAAGGAGGGAATTGGATTGGATGACTTCTGAAGCTCCTCCTGGTGCTAAATCTATGAACCCAATGGCTCTGGGATACAGGTAATACAAGTGTATTATCTCTCCTACCTCCTCTTATTTAAAATCAACTCAGTATAATCAAATTTTGAGTATTTATGGCCTGTCTGGTTCTTTCCAAAAGTCTTGTAGTCCCTGTTGTAACTTTGTTCCAGAACTGGGAGAATCAACCTTCTACATCTAGATCTGATCACCTCAAAGCAGCAGTCAGGGTATGGAAAAATACCCCTTTCCATTGTGCTCCAAGAAAGGAAAGGGCTTCATCAATTCCTGTCAACTCCGCCTCCCCCCAAACCTAGCAGCATAATTGACATATCAAATATGAAATTCTGATGTCTGAAAAGTTCCACCTGGGAACTGGAGTAGAAGTTTGCAGCTGACAGGCAGCTATTGACAACCCATCAGTCTTGGCTACTGCAGCCCAGAGCTCTGAACACAGATCTCACCTACTTCTCTCTCCTAGGTCATCCAGGGTAGCTAGGTAGTATAAGCCTATGACTATAGGAAGGCACATGGAAGCCTTAACCTCTATGTCCTATATTGCTTGTGAAGGAGGAATTGATGGTAGTTGAGAACAGGACAAAGGTGGTAAAATAAGGCAAATAATAGTGTTACTGACATGAGATGCCATCTTACTAGAAAAGCCATTTAGGTTACTACTGTTTTCCACAGGACCTGGCATATAGTAAGTACTTAACAAATGCTTGCTCATTCATTCGTTCATTTATTTATCTATATATTCATTCATTCATTTATCTATTCATCCATCTGTTCATTCATCCATTCATTCCAATGGACCACATTGCTATCCATGGATTTGTGGAAATATTTGCTTGATAACCACATGTGTAGCTTATGAAAGACACCCTGATGTTTTTGTTTTTTTTTTTATCCATGATAAATCTATCATATTGTCATTATCTCAAGACCTTACTGTGTTCTAGGCATCTTGTGGGGTGGGAATAGGAGAAGATTATGTGCTAAATAGTGTTGTACAGATGACAGATGCTAAAAGATTTCATAGCAAGGGTATGTAAATGGTCACAGATGTCTTCATTAAGAAAGTGGGATTTAAACAGGGTTCTTCTGTAGGATGGGTAAGACTTATATAGCTGGAAGAAGATCCCAGACAAAAGGAACTTTGTGGTATAATAGGTCCTAGAGAGCAGCCTAAAGAGTACAAACTTGTGAGTTTAAGACCTATCTCCAATACTTACTAGCTATGTGAGGTAGTCTCTGAATCTCAGTTCCTGTAAAATGGGGAAAATACTAGCAATCTAACAGTAGGAAGACTTGTGGATTCTAGTATTTGCTGTATGACTTGTCTGACCTTGAGTCTGATTAAAAAAAAAATGTTTCTCATTGGGAGTTGCCTACACAAGTAAAATCCCATGTTGAGTCAAAAAAAAAAAGTAGTTGCTTTTCTATAGCAACTACTGACTTACAGAATTATTTCAAGGAAAGTGTTTTGTAAACTTTTTGAACAGAATCTTTTGATCTTGTGATTTCATCTGTACAGAGCAGTACTTTAAACTTTTTTGATCATAAACCCTGTTAATAAACCCGACCAGTTAATCATTATCCTATTAGTAAAAAATAAAAAAAGAAATACACCAATATTCTTGTATTTATTTGTTTAAGCAACATTCATGTATTACTATTCTAATAATTATATACAGTATTAAAAAGTTGAGATAAAGATATAATATTTCTTCCTATAGGAAGTGAGTAGGCACTGGAGTTTACTGAATAAAGGCAGAACTACCATTAAGAAAACTACTTTGGTAGCTGTGTGGGGAGAAAGATTAGAGTGGGAAAAGACTTAAAGCCTGGAGAGCTATTAACAGGCTATTGCAATAGGTCAGGTGAGAGGTGATGAGAATCTGTACTTGATTTGTAGCTATGTGAGCAGAGAGAAAGGTGCATGGACATGAGAAATTATAGAGGTTGAAACAGGATTTGACAAATATTTGAGTATGTGGGATGATTAAGGATGAAACTGTGATTGCGAACTTATTATACCTAAGATGATACAGCTATGGAGTGTGGGATGGCTAATTCAAGTCATACCTTCCATCTAGAAGGATAATGATGATTCCATCAATAGAAATAGGGAAAGATGGAAAAAAAGAGTGAGACGATAATGTTCTGTAGGTTGCAACCTATCCATACCTGCCCAGCCAATAAGATTTATTCTATCTAACAATCAAAATTGGAGTGAACAGGTGAAGATAGAGTGGGGCTCTTATCACTACTGACACAGAGAGCAGAACTAACCAAGGACTATAAAGGCAGCTGAGAAGTGTTTTGTTATATGAGGTGATCTGGGTTACAGGATTTGGGTATACTGAGGGAAGGTCTTTTTTTTAATCCCAAAATAATGCTAATTATTATTATTTTAAAAATTAATGTCTATTATTTTTAAAGGTTTTGAGGGGCAAAAACCATAAAGAAGCTTAAGAGATGGAATTAGCTTCATCATTTAATCAACCGATTTAACATTCTGAAGGGAGCTAGTCTCAGGGATGGGGGCTTCACAGGCCCACCTGAAGGATTTCTATCCTTCTCAGGGTGTGAACAGCATATCTTGCCTCTATTCCTCCCTCTCTTACACCCTATCAACTTTGCCAGAGTTGAGAAAAGAGAGTAATCAGATCAAGACAGAATTGTGCTGAGCTGCTAATGGGAGGTGTAATCTGCCACAGCCAATTGTCCATGGGGTGGCTGGAAATGATGCAAATGATGAGGGGTCAGGCCCTGAAAGGCAGGAGAATTCAGATTTTAATGATAATTGACCTAGGGAAAAAGGAGTTGCCATCCAAGAAGCAGTGGAGAGAAAAACTCTATTAGTGACTACAATGGCCTTGTATAGAGAGTGCTAGAGTATATCCACATGCAATACATGCAATGTTGGGCTGAGCTGTACTTTTAGAAATGAAGTTGGCAAAGGGTCCTGCTTACTTTTCAGTAACATCCCCCTGTGTATATTTTGCTTTTTGCCTACTCTGGGGGCCCAAGAGCACTGACAATGACCAGTTCATTACCTCACCAGACTTTCCCTCCTAGGCAGTGCCTGGGATCAAGTTAAGTGGAGCAGCATTAATTAGTATGGGTCAGGGACTGTGCTATATCAATACAAATTCAGAGGGAATGTATCTGAGGAGAGGAGAAAAGAACCAGTGCAGGTGTGGTGGTAAAGTTCAGAGAATGAAAAATGGTTGGGATCTTCCCGATGATGATGGAGAAAAGGAATTCACCAATGGTAAAAGGGGACAGGGGGAGAAGGCAGCTGATCTAAAATTCTCTTTCTGTCCTTTCTTCTTTTCCTAACAAGATTTCCATTCCTTTATTGCACATATTTAGGCTCCTATAACTCTCTACAAAAGTAAAATAACCTAGGCCATACTAAGATATTAATATCACATCTTTTACTGCATAGGTTTTTGCATCATTTCTCTAGCTCAAGAGCCTTTAGTGGCTCCCTATTGCACAAAAGACAAACTTCTTTGGCTCATATTTAAGATGTCCCAAATTTGGCTCCAACTTGCCCTTATCACCTTCATTTCACATAACTGCCTTATATGTATACTACATCCTTGCCCCCTAAAATATATTACTTGTTTCTCTGATAATCACTGCTCTTCTGTGCTTTTGTGCATTTTCATGGCTCATTTATCATGTCCAGAATGCATTTCTTTCACAGCTCTAGATATTGAAATCCTTTTATTTCTCTAAGGCTCAGATCAGGCCCCACAACTTCCTCAAAGCTTTCTAAAATCTCCCTAGGTAAAATGCTCTCTTCTCCCTCATCAAATTTTCCTATAGAACCTTTCCTGGGTTAATTTTTTTTTGCCCCCTATCACATTCTACTTTATATTATACTTATATGCATGAATGTAACATCTCCCTTCTAGGTGACCCTCAAATTAAAATTTTGAAAGACTATAGTATCCAATGACTCATAGTCAAACAACATAACAAAAAAAAATCATATTCAAATTCTGGGCCTTTGTTTCAGGGAGATAATTAGAGTCATTAAGAGGACTATCTGATATCATTGTGTTAAAATTAAACAAGATTACTTGAAAAATAGACAATCCAGCTCACTTTTTTTCTCTTCAATTCTGGGTTCAATTCGTTGTCTCTTTATAGTATGTATCTATGAGATTTCTACTGATGAATTAACTCTTGAAGCAGTCCAAGAAACTGCATATCAAAATCTGGACAATTGGCATTCATTATCCACTTGATGGATGAATTCCACACAAATTCTTACTCATATGCATCATTATGAGTTATGGGTGGAAGTGGGGTTTAGATTTTTGACAGATTTAGTACTCTCTGGCAGATTCTAACATGCTAAAAGGACTTTAAGTATGTTTTGAACTATAGATATTTTCTGCTTTCTGAGGACCAATTTAGTAGACAGGTTCTGTATTGACCAATAGATTGACCACTTGGTGAGAAATTCTTTGGCAAACTGTTAAACAAAGAAAAATATAAAATAGTCTCTGGGTCTGTACTTCAGAAGTAAAGGTGACAGAGTGTCAGAAAATGGGGCAGAAGGTTCCAAGAATCATAGTTAATAGACCATCTATAAACATTAACATGACTGCTGGTAATCTAAATGTCAGACCCTTGGCCAAGGACCAAGGGAACACATTACTGAAGGAAGATCAGTTAAATTATTTTGACATGCTCTCTATAAATGAAATCAAAGGACAAAAGGATTTTACTGGTAAATAGAAAGATGTCTCACAGATTCTTCTTAGTGAAGAAAATAAAGAAGGTGACAGAGTTTGTTTTCACTGTGCATCCATGGCAATGGTTGTTCAGTTGTGTTTCAGTCCTGTTTGACTTTTTTGTGTGTTTTTTTTTTCCTCAAAGATACCATAGTAATTTTCTATTTCCTTCTCTAGCTCATTTTACAGATGAGGAAACAGAGGCAAACAAAATTAAATGACTTCCAGCGTCACATAGATAGATACACAATGTTTGAGGCTGGATTTGAACTCACAAAGATGAATCTTCCTAACTGAAAGCCGGGCACTCATTCCACCATACCCCTTAGTTACACCCACAAGAAATATCAGTTCATGGTACATTTAGTCATCTCATATTATAGTGCTCATGATGATTATGTACAAAAAGAAAATCAAGAAAAATTTTGCTCCTGTTCTAGTATCTCTAACAGAGGATAAAGAAATAAAAACAAATTCTGTTAAAGTATTTGATAAAATCTTACACGTTAAATCAATGTATACCTTAACACTTGATGATTTCGATGCAAAGATGAGGACAGCAAAAACAGTTAGGAAATATGGTTCAAGGATAAACAAGAGGCCAAAGATTTATTGACTACACAGAAGATTAATATTTTCTCTAAATAAATAATTGGAAAATGCAAGATATGGTAAGCACCAAGCAACATAATAAAAATAATGTAATTATATTTTTACAGTCAGGATTTCTGCCTAAGTCATTCATGAATCTGTTATCCATGTGTAGTCAAATCCCTTATATATCAAAGCAAAGATATGGGTTGATATATGGCTAGAAAAAAAAATAAACATAAGAACAGATATGGCATGCAATTAAAATGACTTCAACTTGACCTATTTAAATAAGATAATGATATCTCCCTCACATGGAAAATAGATGGAAGAAAGGCATTGACACCATTTT
Source organism: Sminthopsis crassicaudata (assembly GCF_048593235.1). Classification (NCBI taxonomy): domain Eukaryota; kingdom Metazoa; phylum Chordata; class Mammalia; order Dasyuromorphia; family Dasyuridae; genus Sminthopsis; species Sminthopsis crassicaudata. The sequence goes on along the minus strand of NC_133620.1, from coordinate 280,625,892 downwards.
TGACAAGTTCATGCAGAAGTTTAATTGATGTAAATTATCATAATGAGACCAAAGAAGCTAAAAAGCATCTTAGTCAACAAAGTCTTGACCTATTTCCAGAGCAGATATATGTAAAGCAGTGAAGGAGAATGCTACTTTAGAATGTAAATTCATTTTAAAATTCCTACCAAGCAGGATATTAAAAAATTAGCACTAAGAATCACCTCACAAAATATCAAGAAACAGTTAAAAGGAAAAACAGTTTAAATAAAGTTTGAGAAATCCAACTAGGCAGAGTCATCCAGAGATTATTTAAGCATAACACTAAGGGCACAAAATCCAAATGAAAGAGAGGAAAGATCTTCAAAGATTTCAGAATGAACCTTACACCACTGAGGACTGTGGAGCCAAAACACTTAGATTCAAACATCGTGGTCTTGGATGTTACTTATAGAGAAAGCAGAAATTCCACTGAAAAGAACAAAGAAGGGAAAGCAGCCAGACTCAAACAAATATTCAAAGAGGAGGTCTTTGTTAGAGGTGACACAATTTTTAGAGCATTTTCAAAGTATCTGAAGGAGGGGAAGATATTAGAGGTATAGGAAAAAATATCTTGGATCTCATCATTATCCCCAAAAGTGACCACAAAAAGTTTGTCTACTTTATCTTTCTATATAAAATGTGTTGAGAATAATTTGTATCTACATTGAGGGTATCTTTGATGAGAGTATTAGAAGGGAATAGGTGAGCTATCATAAACAAGATTCCATAATTGATCTTTTTTTCTATCTACAATTAACTTAGAATTAGATGAGTCATATATTCTGGCACACTTCTGTAATTTCAGCGACCAGAAGGGCTAAGGCTGGTGGATCTCTTGAGCTTAGGAGTTCTGACATATTGTAGGCTAAGCTTACTTAGTGTTTGTACTAAGTCTGTCACCAGTATAGTAAACCCCAGTATGCATGGGGCTACTAGCCTGCATAAGGAGGGGTAAATAGTGGAGATTGGAAATGGAGCAGATCAAAGTTTTTGCACTAATCAGAGTGGGACAGGGTCTGTAAATAGCCATTGCACTTTCCAGTCTAGATAGGATAGGGAAATTCAGTCTTAATTTTTAAGGAAGATATAGAGAATATAAAAATCCCAGTTTGTCAACTATAAAAAAAGCATTTGATTTTATAGAACTTTTAAACACATTCTCAAGATTTTCCTCCAGGAGTGCATTTTTCAGAACAATGCAAAATTACTTGAAAGATATGAAAATAGATATAACCTTATTCAGTGAGTTTCTAGTCACTTTGAAAGGTAAAACCTGGAGAAATATGTTTAAGACCATTATTATGGAGAAGATACAGCACAGAATTCAAGCACATAGCATGGTATTGAACATATCAAATCCAAGATCATTACATTAGATGAATAATCACTCTAAAGAGTTTAGCCTAACAATACCCATGGGAAGAAAATAAAGTAAATAAAGAATACTTATTATTACAGACTATAATATGCATTTGGATAGACAACTTCTAGAGCTTGTGGATCAATATTCATCTTGGATAGAAGATGCAAATGTACAGGGGACAAAATTGAATTGGAAAAGGGAAATGGGCCGGCTCATTTTGGGAAGATTGCAAAGGTCTGACTAAAACAAAGACCCATCTTTTCAAGATCAATATTCTTTCCTTGTGTTATAATATATATGCAAGTCATAGAACACTACAGTGACCAAAGAATGAAAGTTGACTATTCTTCCAAAGGAAAGAAGAAACAATTAAGCATTTATCAAGTACCTACTATGTTCCAAGCACTGTTCTGAAATCTTAATAAATATTATTTCATTTGACCTAAGCAAGTCAGTTAATCCTGCCTGCCTCAATTTCTTTATCTGTGAAATAAACTGAAGTAGGAAATGGCAAACCACTCTATTATTTTTGCCAAGAAAACCCCAGTTGCCATCGTGAAGAGTCAGACATGACTGACCAACAACTAAACATCAAGAACAAAAGATTTCATATATACATGAATATGCATTTAGATAGTATGGAATCTCAGGGGAAAAATGTCCAGTAGAACAAACTTCTCTTCAGTGCCTCTGCCTTCTCTTTCAGGTTGTTCCCTACCCCCCATCCCCTGAAATTTGCTCTTAGGTCATAGCCTGGCATTCCTTAAACATTCTAAACCTGTATGGAATATTATTGCTCAGTAAGAAATGACCAGCAGGAGGAATATAGAGAGGCCTGGAGAGACTTAAATCAACTGATGCTGAGTGAAATGAGCAGAACCAGAAGATCACTGTACACTTCAACAACAATACTGTATGAAAATATATTCTGATTGAAGTGGTTATCTTCAACATAAAGAAGATCCAACTCACTTCCAGTTGATCAATGATGGACAGAGGTAGCTACACCCAGAGAAGAAACACTGGGAGGGGAATGTAAATTGTTAGCACTAATATCTGTCTGCCCAGGTTACATGTACCTTCGGATTCTAATGTTTATTGTGCAACAAGAAAATGATATTCACACACATGTATTGTACCTAGTCTATATTGTAACACATGTAAAATGTATGGGATTGCCTGTCGTCGAGGGGAGGGAATAGAGGGAGGGGGGGTAATTTGGAAAAATGAATACAAGGGATAATATTATAAAATATATATATATATATATATATATATATATATATAAAAACATTCTAAACCTGGAAGGAACCTTGAGTAAAAGGACTATTTAATCCACTCTTCTTATTTTACAGAAGAAGAAAGGGAGGCCCAAGGGAAGATCAAATAACCTGCCTAAAGTCATAGCAGTGGGCAATGTCAGAGCCAAAGTTGGAAGCCAGTTCTGAAAGCAAATTTAGCACTCTTAGCAGTTAAGCCCACTACCTCTCAGGTTGAAAGTAAAAGCCCTTCATACTTCCTCTCACACATAGTGCCAAATTAAACCTGATCCCTAAACTTCTGACCGGAAGAAGGCTTTGTTCGTCACTAAAGCATTGTGGTCACCCAGGAATCTGAGATGGGAGGTATTATTTCTGCACCCCCTTATCCTATCTGAAATTGCACCACCTACTCCACTTCTACTCAGGACTGGCCCTTGTGTGAAGGGGCTGTGTGTATTTGTAAATGTGTAGGAGGCTAAAAGGGGTGTGAATTCGTTTGTGTGAGTGTAGGGCTGTGGGTGGATGCATTGCATTACTGTGTGTATAAGTGATCTAGCATCTTGTTTTCTAAAATTTTCCAGTAGAGAGAACAAGTAGCAAATCTTCTGTCTGTGTTCTTACTTCCCTGCCGCTAGCCTTCTCTGCTTTTCCTCAATTCCCTAATACATACAGAGCTCCTCTAGCTCACCCTGACAGCCTCACCAAGGCTGGAAGATCAATTCCTGCCTGTGATATTGATGAGTATTTGATTATTGCCGGCACTAGCCATGCAGAGAGGGACCATTCCAAGCTTTACTAAACTCCAGCTTGGGTTTCCTAGCGGGTTTTGTATTGTTATTAAGGCTAATTGGGAAAACTCCCAGCTTTCCAGTTGGCAGCTGGGCCTCAGCATCTGGTAAAAAAAATAAAAATTAAAAAATTAAAAATCCTCATTAGACCGTAGAATACCACCTCTCCTTTCTTATCCCACCTCCTTCCAAATCAAGAGTCTTTGACTCTGGACAAATCTCAAAGAATTTTATAGTATGCTGAAGGGGACACAGTGTTTGATCTGTAGAAGCTCATAGAACATCTAGTGAGAGAAGGACATGATGAGCCGTAACATCTTTTCACAAACACCCTTGAAAGCTATTTGCTCATAGGAAAATTAATAATTAAAACCATCATTTAATTTGTTCTTCATGACAACCATATAATAGTGGAAGAGAGGCTATTATTATCCCTATTCTACAGATGAGGTAACTGATGCTCATAGAGTTTAAGGTTATTTGCTCAGTCACCCAACAAATTATTGATAGAGTTGAGAGTGTGACTTACCACTCCTGACTTCCAAGTCAAGGCTCTTCCCCAAAGACCAGAAGGTCTGACTGGGTTATAAAGCCTGGCATCTCATTTGTCTTCTAGTTCCAAAGCTGAAGAATTCTTCAAGATGCTTTAAATTTCTTTTTGGAAGAAATGAAGGACATTGGGGAGGGAGGGTTGTTCTTTAATTGTAAAAAGGACAAATTTATTGTCCTTATTAAAACCAATTAAAAATATGGGGGCTATCTTTAAGGTTTTTTTTTAATTGGATTTAAATATGGGGGATTGCATCAGGCAGTCAAATGGTTCAGTCGATAAAGCACTGGGCCTAGAATCAAGATCTGAGTTCAAATCTAATCTCAAACATTTACTAGTTATGTATCATTGGGCAAGTCATTTAATCTTAACCTTATCTATGTTTGAACTTCCTCCTTCCTTCTGACCCTCTAAAAAAGGGAAGGGTCCAACAGTAGATGATCTTTAGGATTCGTAACAACTCCAATGAGCTATTCTTTATTTCAGTGTCCCCTTGGTCCTAGAAGTCGCATTCAAGCTTTTTAAAAAAAAAATTTATCCCTTTCTTTTCCTAAGTCACAAAGCTAGTTTTGTCTGTTGTTCTTAATGCTGCTTTTTAGACAACTTCTTCTAACTTTCTAGGATGCCATGGTCTTTTTCCACAAGTCTCCATACTCACCTTATTCCTATCTTTCTCCTATTACTAACTACCCCTCTTTTCCCTGATTGGATATATCAGTTCCATCTGCCAGAATCCTTTTGTTTCCTGACCCTTTGCATTTAGGGTCACAGGATAATTTATTCCAGTTTTAATAGCCTAGAGTCCTGCCGTCATTCATGCCATTGACCACAGGCCCTAACTATTCCTCTACCCCCTACTCAGTCCCAGTCTCGTTGCTTAGTTTAGTACCTGGTATATAACAACATTTACTGAATGATGATTGAATGATTGAAACTTGATAGAGTCCATATTCTTGTCCTAGCAAAGGGATGAGTTAAAAAGGGTTGCAAACTTTCTCTTATTTTACACACACACACACACACACACACACACACACACACACACACACACATACACACACATCCCTTTGTGTCTAATGGTAGTTTTAGGGCATAATGGGAGGAAGGGGAAAAATGCACAGCAGAAAACAAATGAAAATTTAGAAGCACAGAAAAACAGGGTAGTTTTTTTTTAATGTGTATTTATTACGTATTTTTTCAAAAAAACTAAACTGTGAAATGGAAGGCCATGATTTTATACTGATCCTTGCTTTATATTGTGCTGTGTATATGGAAATGCACTTTTTTCTTTTTTGATTTTTTGTCTTTAAGTTCAAAATTAATAAAAAAATTTAAAAAGAAGAAGAAAAAAATTTTCTCCTTAGGTCCTGACCCTCACTCACCCTTCTTCCTGCCTTCAACCCTTGCCTTCAGTCTCTCATTATTATCCGTTTATAGCTACCAAACCCTCAATAAAGCCTCAAGGATACTTGATTGGTAGGAAATAAGATTATGACTGCTTAGGGCTCACTCCAGGATGCCCATTTCTGAGACAAGGATGTGGATCATAAATGGGAAATTCAGTTGCATTCACGCATCTAGGACAGATAATTTATCAGTTGATACATCATCAATTTGACAGCAGGATACTGACTGCTGAAGCCCAAGGTCATGCTGATGATTTGTTCTGATATTTTTGCTTTAGCAAGTAAAGTTATTGTTGATTTCAATATGTTTGCTCCACAACTGAGATTATTTTAGGGAGCTCCTCATTTGTTGCATTGGAATAATCCCTAGTGCCCATTTATATGAGTCAAAGTGTGTCTCCCTTGGAACCCATTCATTCAGGTTTGTGTCTGTGCATTCCTGTGAGAATAGGTATATCTTGTATGGATATCCATTACTCTCTGTCTGTGAGTAGTGTTAGGAACTTGGGAAGATGATCTGAGCCCAAAAAAATACAAGGGGAAGTTGATTAGACCAACTTGACCCAGTTTGGAGTAGTTCGGAGGCATCTTCTATTTTTACTCCTTATTTATGACAACAAGAAAAAGAAGTAAGAAAACTCCCACTCCTCCCCCAACTGTTCTACTACCCAGGATCCTCTAAGAAAATGATCCAGATAAAATTCATTCATAGCCAGGTGTTAGTGTGTCACCTTTCTCTGATTTTCCTTCCTTCCTTCTTTCCTTCTTTCCTTCTTTCCTTCCTTCCTTCCTTCCTTCCTTCCTTCCTTCCTTCCTTCCTTCCTTCCTTCCTTCCTTCCTTCCTTCCTTCCTTCCTTCCTTCCTTCCTTCCTTCTTTCCTTCCTTCTTTCCTTCCTTCTTTCCTTCTTTCCTTCCTTCTTTCCTTCCTTCCTTCCTTCCTTCCTTTCTTCCTTCCTTCTTTCCTTCCTTCTTTCCTTCCTTCCTTCCTTCCTTCTTTCCTTCCTTCCTTCCTTCCTTCCTTCCTTCCTTCCTTCCTTCCTTCCTTCCTTCCTTCCTTCCTTCCTTCCTTCCTTCTTTCCTTCTTTCCTTCCTTCCTTCCTTCCTTTCTTCCTTCCTTCCTTCCTTCCTTCCTTCCTTCCTTCCTTCCTTCTTTCCTTCTTTCCTTCCTTCCTTCCTTCCTTCCTTCCTTCCTTCCTTCCTTCCTTCCTTCCTTCCTTCCTTCCTTCTTTCCTTCCTTCCTTCCTTCCTTCCTTCCTTCCTTCCTTCCTTCCTTCCTTCCTTCCTTCTTTCCTTCCTTCCTTCCTTCCTTCCTTCCTTCCTTCCTTCCTTCCTTCCTTCCTTCCTTCCTTCCTTCCTTCCTTCCTTCCTTCTTTCCTTCCTTCCTTCTTTCCTTCTTTCCTTCCTTCCTTCCTTCCTTCCTTCCTTCCTTCCTTCTTTCCTTCTTTCCTTCTTTCCTTCCTTCCTTCCTTCCTTCCTTCCTTCCTTTCTTCCTTCCTTCCTTCCTTCCTTCCTTCCTTCCTTCCTTCCTTCCTTGCTTCCTTCCTTCCTTCCTTTCTTCCTTTCTTCCTCCCTTCCTTCTTTCCTTCTTTCCTTCCTTCTTTCCTTCCTTCCTCCCTTCTTTCCTTCTTTCCTTCCTTCTTTCCTTCTTTCCTTCCTTCCTTCCTTCCTTCCTTCCTTCCTTCCTTCCTTCCTTCCTTCCTTCCTTCCTTCCTTCCCTTTCTTCCTTTTTTCTCTTTCTCTTCCTCCTTCTTCTCCTCCTCCTTTTCCTCCTTCTTTTCTTTTTTCTCTGTCTCTGTCTCTCTCTCTTCTCAGAAACCTAATACTATTGCTTATTAATACAAAGTTTGATCTATTTTGTTTCTGACGTGGAGCACTTTGCCCCTTATGACACCTTTCCTTAGAGATTTATCATTTGTTGCTGAACTTGGTATGGACTTTGGCATGGTATTGACTTAGCTTACTGCATGCAGCTCAGAATTCTAGAATTAATTTTCCTTCAGCTTCAGCTTTTCCAATAGCAAAGATACAGTTATGTACCATCATGCCTTAATGATTGTGACCCTTCAAAAGAATTCAGAGATGGTATCAGACCATAGATTTGGGGCTGGAAAGAACTTCAGGGATCACCACAGGTAAGGAAACTGAAGGTCAGAGGAGCTGATGTCATTCAGCTAATAAATGTTGGAGCTGAGATTAGAATCCAGGTCTTCAGACTGAATTCATGATACCTTTTACTCACCCACACTGCTATTTACAACTCAGTGCAAGGAGTCTCATTGTGAAATTTATTTTTTTTTTTTGCTCAAATTTCAGTCATCAAATGGAAGAAATGTTTTAGGTCAGTAGTTCTAACTTATGACTTTTGGATCCCCAAAGATTTCAGAGGGTCTGTGGAATTTGGATGGGGGGGGACATATATTTCTATCTTCACCACCTTTACTTTCCTTTGTATACATGTATATTTTATTTCAGGTATTCTGAGAAGTAACCAATAGGCTTCAACAGAGCCAGGAGAACCCACAAGGTACATCATAGTCAGTGATGTATTCTTGGACAAAATCTTAGAAAGGTAATAGAAAAGTAGTTAAAGAGACTGCCCATAATCCTAGCATAGAGGTATTATATGTTAAAAATGGGCAACTATCCAGACATTTGCCAAAACCAGAGTTGTTCATACTTTCTTGACTTGCCTTAATGGAAATTTCATCCTTCAAAAGGTGGAGAAACCAATAAGGGGGAATTCTATTCTGGATCTCATTTATAGTAACAAAGGAGAAAATTGGCTACTGAAGTGGAAAGGCAGAAACATTGTGGAGGGAAGTAACCATTCCCTCTTAGAGTTTGGGGATGGGGAGGAAAAAGTATCCATGTAGAGGAATAATGGAGAAGTCCAATAAAATCCAAAAGGGTGCAATCAGATGGAAAATGAAAAGATGGTTGGCTTGGGCTTTTTCTTAAAATGGAGGTTTTGGAGTTCATGGTTCCATTTTTAAATTGTGAATGTACTGATGAGGTATGAGAAATAAGACTGAGAAGATCTTGCAAGATCCTAAGAAGCTGAAGTAGATTCACAGAGATTAAAAAAAAAAACTTTAAGATATATAAAAAAAATAAATCTGGAAAACTGAAAAAAAGGAAGAAAAAAGATGAAACAGAGGATGAATGTAGAGTCCCAAAGGCAAACTTATTTCAAGAATGATAAAAATCAGAATGAGTGGAGGCTGTCAAGGGAAATTAGGGGAAAAATCAAAATTGAGGAAAAGATGATTGATCAAAGAAGTGCTGGTACCACTGTTGGGATGGATGGGATCATAACAACTGAGAGAAGTAAAGCAGCTCAATTTTTATTTTGCTTCTCTTTTCTCTGTTAAGGAGAATGATTATCATATTGCAAGTGAGAAAATCAAAATGACTAACATGGGAATTGATGTCAAAGATAAGTAAAAAGAAAAGGAAAGTATGCCTACCTGCCCTGGATAAATTCAAGTCACATTGCCCTTATCAGTCACAATCTCATTCTGACATAATTGGTAGATGTGATTAATGAAGCATGGTCATTGATACCTGAACAATTGTGGATAGTAGAAAAGGTCTTCAGGACTGGAGAAAGGCAAATACTGTCCCATTTATTTTTTAAAGAAGGGAAGAATCTGAAAATCATGCAAGAGTGATCTTGACTTACAAAGTTGTAGGAAAATTCTTGGCAGGAGGTCTTTAGTGCAGTGCCTCAAGTATTTCCAGTTTTAGAACATTCTAGCCTCATGCTTTTTTTTTTTAACATTTTTGTCAATGACTTGGATAAAAGTATTGATAACATACTTGTTAGATCTACAGATAATACCAACCTGGGATGGGGAAGTAACCCAGGGGAAGGTAGTGAAGACTAAAAGATCCTGATAGCCTAGAGCACAGTGCTTAATGATAATTAGTGCTTAATGAATATTTGTTGATTGACTGAATGAATAAAAAAAATCTTACTTAATTTTATAAGTATAGGATGTGGAGATATGTTTAGACAGTATATCATTTGAAGAAAGAAAATCCAGGATTTTTAGTGGATTGTAAACTTACACTGAGTCAACAATATGTCTAGCAGTATCTTGGGAAATGTTTAACTACTCTTTAGGGAAATAAACATATATGTATATATGTTATATATGCATATAAGATACATTTTAAAGTGTAAGTTGCATTATTAACATTTTCTATTACTTTTGTAAATCTAGATATTCAACAAAACACTAAAGCAAGTCCTAATTTGTAATGTTTGCTTATTTCCAAGGTGTAAATGCTCACACTAAAAAATTAACAACTGGCTCTCACAAGGTAGTTCAAGCATATGCCTAAATAGGATAATCAAAAACTAATTTGGGCTATATTGAGAGACATAATTTCTGGGGAAAAGGAGATAATAGTTCCTCCATATGCTGATTTGGTCCAGGCCTTGTCTTGGGTATGATCTTCTGCATTGTTGTTGTTCAGTCATTTCAGTTGCTTCTCACTCTTTATGTCCCCATTTAGGGTTTTCTGCCATTTCCTTCTCCAGCTCATTTTACAGATACAGAAACTGAGGCAAACACAGTAAAGTGACTTGTCCAGGTTCAAATAGCAAATAAGTATCTGAAGCCTGGACTTGAACTCAGAGTTTACTGATTCCAGGCCCAGCATTCTATCCACTGTGCCACCTAGTTTCCATTATTTTCTGTAATGGGCCACATTTAGAGAAAAGTACATAAAATGATAAAGAGCCTCAATTCTATGTCATATGAGTATCAGTTGAAGGAACTAGAGAAAGAGAAGATTTATGGGATGGGACAGTATAGCTATTTCCAAGTATTTAGTAGCCTGTCATGTAGCAGAGAAATTGGACTTGTTTGGTATGGCCTCAATAGGCAGAAGATTGAGGCTTTGTATCAGTAAAACAGCTAACAATTAGAGTCATCCCAAAGTGTCCTGGGGCTTTCTCTTCCTGGAAATCTTCAGTACAGGCTGGGTAACTCTTGGTGGGTTTCTTATGGTGGGGATTCTCATTCTGGAATTCTGTGATTCTCATTCCCTTTGGGTGCTATGGAGGGGAGGCAGGGAATTCCTATATTCTAGCCATTGGAGTGAAGTGCTTCTCTCCTCCCTTCCTCTACCC